>NC_058132.1:73243460-73325849 GCF_016433145.1 Gracilinanus agilis
AGAAGAAGGAGAAGAAGGAGAAGAAAGAAGGAGAAGAAGGAGAAGAAAGAAGGAGAAGAAGGAGAAGAAAGAAGGAGAAGAAGGAGAAGAAGGAGAAGGAGGAAGAGGAGGAGGAGGAGGAAGAGGAGGAGATGATTTGGGAAATGTTGAGTGGAATGGAATGGGTAATTAAAGCGGGGTCTGGATCATTCCTCTTCAGGGGCTCCATGGGACTCAGAGTCTAATGGAGGGATAAGAAATGCATCCTAGGGCAGGTAGGTAGCATAGAGGATTTGGAATCAAAAAGATCTGAGTTAAAATACTTTCTCAGACACTTACTAGTTATATGACCCTGGGCAAGTTACTTGACCTCTGTCTACCTCAGTTTCTTCATCTACAAAATGGAGATAATATTAGCACATGATTGCTGTGAGGATCAAATGAGATAACAAAGGCAAAGCATTTTTTAAGGCGTAAAACTCCATATCAATGCTTGTTATTATTATTAGCTATTATATCAAAGGACCCAGGCACAGTTTCTGGATCTGCCTTTTACTTTTACATGTATGACCTTGGATGAGTCACAAGGCTCCCATGGGCCTCAGTTTCCTCATATGTAAAATGAGTTGAGGCTAGATGGTAGCCAAGGTCCCTTTCCAAGTCAAAATCATTGATCTTATGACAAGACAATCTCTGAAGTCCTTTCCTGTTCTAACATTTATTCTGAGATTCTTGGATCTTCCCAGGACCCAACTGAAAGAGAAAAGGAATAGGCTCATGGAAGAGGTGGGTTGGTGAGTCGTCAAGGAGATTATCAGAAGCCAAGATCTCCCCCAGATGCCTTCCTGGGCTCTGAGGGTGATTGGAGGCCCTCGGCGGGGTCTGCCACTACTTGTTCATCCCTCGGCATGGCTGGAAATGCTCAGTCTTCCTGGCCAGTGCCCGACTGGATAATTACTCACAAAAATGTAGGGTTGGGGCGTTGGCAACGGATGTACCCAATTACTCAACTAAGAGAGTCCCAGCTGAGGGATGCAGGTGCCCAGAAAGGCTGGACCCAAGGAGGGTGATGCCAAGGACACTGGGACCCTGTGGTCAAGAATCCCTGGGACAGCCACCCAACTTCTCCAGGTATCCCCAGAGGGTTCAGAACTCTGCCCTACATTTAGCCCTGGGACGGGACCTGGAGAGAGGAAGGGAATAGGAAGACCAAGGCTTTGGCCTCCGGGAATGCTCCGTCTGCTTTGGGTGACAAGACTCACACCCAGGAAACAACAGGGAGCTGAAAGATACTAATAATAGTGGGGAGTAATAATGGCCCCCCACATTTGTTTACTTTCATAACTTACAAAAGCCTTTATCTCCCCTGATCCTTACAACATCCTTGTGGGCGAAGGAAGAAACTGATTATTATGCCCATTTGAGAGCTGAGCAAGGGAAGGCACAGAGAAAGTAGTTAACTTGCCTAAAGTGACACACAGCCAGGGAGTGGCAGGGCCAAATTGGAACCTGTGCCTCTAAACTCCCAAGCCAGGGTTCCCTTCCCCAAAATTGAGGGATGTTCTGAGGGCCACAGGAAAGGAAGGAAGCAAGAGGGAGAACATGGGGGAGACGAGGGGGTGCTGTGCCCCAAGAGAGTAATGGAGAACACCTAGGATGGAGAATGGACTCCACCCTAGCTTCTGCAGGGGTGAGGCCAGGGCTGGTCACTGTGTACTTTCAGGGTGGAGTCACATTCTCTTTTGGAGGTGGGAAGGAAAACACTTTAATTCCATGTGACAATTCTTGCTATATTTTTCCTCTTTGAAAGATATCTAGTTAGCTCAGCATTTCAGAAGCATCACAGCCCTGCCCTACATCCCAGGCCAAGGGAGGCGAGCTTTCCCATTGGCCGAGAATGGGTGTGAGATTGGAGAATAGACCAATTAGCTCAATCCTAGGTGAATTCTAAATCAGCAGGGGAATATTCTAGATGGGCGTCCCTGATCCACAGTAGAGGCCTGGAGGCAGGCGGATGTTTCCAGCCTAGAGACCATCATGAGCCAAGTTGGTCTGGTAGAGTTACGAGAGGACTAGAGTTGGAGTTGAAGAATCTGAGTTCCATTCTTGGTTTTGTTACTTACTACCTGTGTGACCTGGGCAAGTCTTAAGCTTCTGGGTCTCAGTTTCCCCATCTGTAAAATGAGGGAGTTGGATGTGATGGCTTCTGAGGTCCCTCCAACTCTTTATGTATGAACCAATGAATTGTAGAAAGATGAATTACCTTGGAAAGTTCAAGGGCCACCTAGCTGAGGTCTGGATCATTTTCTCCTAATTCTTTACACTTCTTTAATCTCCACTTGTCTGGGTTCATAAGCAACAATCATTTACTGGGACAGTTTGGTGATTCGGTGAATAGAAGACTAGACCTGGAGCCAAGGTCTGGGTTCAAATCTGTCCTCAGACACTTCCTAGCTGGATGTCCCAGGGCAAATATCTTAACTCCAATCGTTTAGCCCTTACGCTCTTCTGCCTTGAAACTGGTACTGAGGGGGCAGCTGGGTAGCTCAGTGGATTGAGAGTCAGGCCTAGAGATGGAAGATCCTGGGTTCAAATCCAGCCTCAGACACTTCCCAGCTGTGTGACCCTGGGCAAGTCACTTGACCCGTATTGCCCACCCTTACCACTCTTCCACCAAGGAGCCAATACACAGAAGTTAAGGGTTTAAAAAAAAAAAAAAGAAAGAAACTGGTACTGAGTCCTGATTCTAAGATGGAAGGTAAGGGTTTGAAAAAACCTTCACAACAACCATTTATCAAGTGTCCACTAGGTGCTAAGCACTGAGCTAGGCCTGGGGTTATAAATCTAAAGAACAAAACAATCAATCCCCCAATGGCCTGGAACTTACCCCGTAATGGGGGAGAGTGTAAGGACAAGCATAGAGTGGCACTAATTATAATGAGAATCAAAACAAAGAAATACAAAGTCATTAAACAGAAGATAGTTTGGGAAGAAGGGAACTAACAGTCAGGGAGAGTGGTGTGTGTGTGTGTGTGTGTGCGTGTGCGTGTGTGTGTGTGTGTGTGTGTGTGTGTGTGTGTGTGTGTAATCATTTCAGTCATGCCTGAAGCCTTGTGACCCCATTTGGGGTTTTCTTGGCAAAGACACTGGAGTGGTTTGCCATTTCTTTCTCCAGCTCATTTTATAGATGAAGAAACTGAGGCAAACAGGGTTAAGTGACTCAGGCAGGGTCACACAGATAATAAGTGTCTGAGGCAAGATTTGAACTCAGGAGGATGAGTCTCCTGACTCCCTAGACTCTATGCACTATGGTGCCACCTAGCTGGCCCCATCGATTGACAAAGCAGGTGGTCTTGCTGCTATATCTTTTTTTTTTAAACCCTTTCATTCCATCTTGGAATCAATACTGTGTATTGGTTCCAAGGCAGAAGAGTGGTAAGGGTAGGCAATGGGGGTCAAGTGACTTGCCCAGGGTCACATAGCTGGGAAGTGTCTGAGGCCAGATTTGAACCTAGAGCCTCCTGTCTTTAGGCCTGGCTCTCAATTCACTGAGCTCCCCAGCTGCCCCCCTTGCTGCTGTATCTTAAAAGGAAAAGGGGATTCTCTGATCCAGAGGTGAGGTATGTTTGGGGAATGGCCAGCACAGAGACATAGAGTCTCCTGTAAGGAACAGACAGACCCAGCTGTTTTGGCAACTTGAGTGGGGTGACACTAGAAGGCTAGAAAATGAGCTAGGGCTTAGTGGGTAGAATGCTAGACCTGAAATCTAAAGGACCTGGATTCAAATCTAGCCTTAGACACTTTCTAGCTGTGTGACCCTGGACAAGTCACTTTCCCCTGTGCCTAGCCTTTACCAGTCTTCTGTCTTAGAATTGATACTATGACAGAAGGTAAGAGTTTTTAAAATAAAATAAAATAAAATAAAATAAAATAAAGCAGTTGCCTGAGGATATTTTAGTGTCAGGTATAATCGGAACATTTGAAAAGCGAGTCATTTGCCCTTCCTGGAAGACACGGAAAGATACTTCAGAAAACAAATGGCAAACATACGGAGGAAAGATACCAAGACGGGGGCTGACCAGCCTATGAGGTGGCCAGCAAGCTGCCACTTAGAAGATCACTGAAGAGGTTTTTGAGGAGTTGGAATGTTGATCACTTCACTCCAGGTCAAGTTGGCTCTCCACTGAAGGGAAGATGCCAACCTACACTGGTAAAGGAAGTTTCCTTACCTGAGAGCTCCCTGTGCCAATTAAATCACTGCTCCAGTCCCCAACCCTGAGAATATGAGCATGTGTCGTCCATGGAATACACATCACCAATAGAACAGAAGGCTTTTGAGGGCAGGAATGGAGCTTATCTTGTTTTTATGTCTTTAGCACTTGACAGTAGGCATTTAATAAATGCCTGTTCATAGTTTAACTGCTATCCATGGGACATCTCTTTGAGCCCCAGGAAGGGTAGATGATGCCCCCAAACCTTCTTCCCAAGGGCTTAGTATTATACAGAACCTCAGAATTGGAATTCAGGAGAAAACCAAGCCAAATAAATGAAGAATTATTGTTGGAAATGTATTCGGTCAGTCGACCAGCATTTATTAAGCACCCACTGTATACCAGTGATTGTGCCAAGCACTAAAAGACATGAAGAAAGGCAAAAGGAAATCTTCCCTCTTGAGAAGCCCACAGTCTAATAGAGAAGAGACGACTAGGTATAAACAAGCTATAGACAGGGAAGGCAGTAGAAGTAAAAGGGATTGAACTAGTACCAGAGCACTCACAGGAAGATGAAGAATATGGGACCCCTGGGAAGGCTTGTATTATCTCCTGCCTAGAAACAGAAGGGAGACCAGACCTTGGTGCAGCCAGGTCCAGCTTACGCCTATACAGAGGAAGGGAGCTGGAGCAGCTCAAGCTCGGAGCGCCACCTGGTGGTAAACCCAGAGATTCCAATCGTGTCTCCGCCTCTTTAAGGTTAAGTTTAAAATGGTGCAGTGGATAGATTGCTGGACCTGCAGTCAGGAGGACTCATCTTCCTGAGTTCAAATCCAGCCTCAGACACTTATTAGCTGTGTGATGCTAGGTAAGTCACTTCACCCCATTTGCCTCATTTTCCTCATCTGTAAGTAAAATGAGCAGGAGAAGGAAATGACAAACCACTATTAAGTATCTTTATTATAAGATACTAAGCAAGTCCACTCACCTTGTTTGCCTCATCTGTAAAATGAGCAAGAGAAGAAAATGGCAAACCACTCTGGTATGTCTACTATATGACCCTGGGCAACTCACTTCACCCTTTTTGCCTCAGTTTCCTCATCTGTAAAATAAACCAGAGAAGGAAATGGCAAATCACTCTAGTATGTCTACTACATGACCATAGGCAAGTCACTTCACCCTTTTGCCTCAGTTCCCTCATCTGTAAAATAAGCCAGAGAAGGAAATGGCAAACAACTCTAGTATGTCTACTATATGACCCTAGGCAAGTCACTTCACCTTGTTGCCTCAGTTCTCTCATCTGTAAAATAAGCCAGAGAAGGAAATGGCAAATCACTCCAGTATCTCTGCCAAGAAAATTCCAAATGGGGTCAGGAAGAGTCAGACACAACTGAAAAGACAGAACAACAACAAAAAGTAGATGCTCTTGAGAAGTAGGCTGCATCTCCATTATATTTCAAAATGCTGAGACCTGCACTTTCATCAGTGTATGCATGATTGTGTGTGGAAGGTGGGGGTGGGGGAAAGTGGCATTTCTTCCAGATTCAAATCTCAGCCCCTTCCACATTCTGGTAGATAGCTTTCCTAAGCTGCTGTGGCCCCCCAAATTCACCTGCTATTGGCTACACTGGTGATGAGTCTCATGGAGTCCCAAAGGACATCCAGTCTAACCCATATGGGAACAAGAATCGCCTCAATAGTGGTATCCCCAACAAAGAATAATCCAGCCTGTGCTTGCAGCTTTGGATGAAGGAGAAACCACAAGTTCCCAAGACAGCCCATTCCTTGTTTGACTAACTCTAATTGTTAGGAAGTTTTTCATCTTGCCAAGCTGAGATCTGTTTCTCTGCAGCCTCCTCCATTGTTCCTTGTTCTCTGGTGCCAAGCAAAACAAGCTTAATCCTTTCTGAATTTAGCTAGGCTAGTCCTTTGAGAGGACTCCTCTGGTTTATCACAAGGTCTGGAGACACTGGAAGGGAGAGAATAAGCACTTATTAAATACCTACTATGTGCCAGACACAATGCTAAGGAAACACTTTTACAAATATTGCCCCATTTGATCTTTTTTTAAAAATCCTTACCTTCTTAGAATCAATACTAAGTATTGGTTCCAAGGCAGAAGAGTGGGGTTAAGTGATTTGACTTTTCTAGGGTCATATAGCTAAGGAGCATCTAAGACCAGGTTTCATTAATCCACTGAGCCACGTAGCTGCCCCTGTCTCGTTTGATCTTGACAACAACCTTGTTAGCAGCTAGTAGTTAGTAGTTAGGTGCTACTGTATCCCCATTTTACAGTAGAGAAAAGTGAGACAGGCAGAGGTTAAGTGACTTGCCTAGGGTCATACAGCTAGTAAATGTATCTGAGGCTTGATTCAAACACGGGTCTTTGTGATTCCAGGACCGGTGTGCTATCCACTATACCATCTAGCTGCCTTTAGGTTCTTTGAGAATTCCCACTCTCCAAATCAGAACATTTCTACTCAAAGGTAAAGCAGACTAGAAGGATCTTATTGAGAGAATAATCATTACTACGACATATTAGTCCTGAATTTGCATGTTCCATTTTCCCTTGTGAATCAACCTTTGTATGGTGCCCTCCATGAGACAAGGGGGAAGTAGCTGGAGATCAGGGACAGTAGGTCAGTTCTCTCACTTGTAAAATGAAATGGATTGGACTATGAATGAGCTCAAAATTGCCTTCTTGCTTTTAACTTGATGGCTCTCTGCTCTTAGGAACTCTGAACTCAGCAAACTCAGGCGCCTGAAAAGTAAAAGGCTCAGGAGTAGCTTAGAAGTGTGTGAAAGGAGAAAGCCTTGAGTTAAAGTCAAGGGTCCCCTGTGATTCCCCCAAGAGATGACATCCCTGAAAGCTGATAAAAATCAGCCTGTCATAGTATACCTTATGAGCTGGCAAGGACCCTAGAGGTCATCTAGTCCACCTCTTTCATTTTACAGATAAAGAAACTGAGGTTCATAGAGTTAAGTGACTTTTCTGTAGTCATTAGATCATAGCTTTAGAGTTGGAGAGCCTCAGAGGCCATCTAGTCCAACCTCTCCGATTTTTAAAGATTAGAAAACTAAGACCTAGAGAGATAAAGTAATTTACCTAGTCACCCCAACAGTAAGCAGTAGAGTCTAGATTTGAACTCAGATCCTATGACTCCAGATTCAGTATTCTTCCTGCTACACCAGAGCCTACACAGTTAGATACAGAGTCCACAGTTTCTTGGGAAGTTCAGGGTCTCTTTTGAGCTAATTGGGAATCCAGAGGAATTTCCCAGACCAGGGGAAGGAAAAGAAGTAACTTGTTCTAGGCATTTATCACACTTTCACATAAAACCAGGCAATAGTTGAATGAATTTCTCCACACTAATTAAACCGTCAGGGTATGGGGAAATTCCCCATATAAATTAAATTACTAGAATTTAGCAGAACTTTTTTGTTGGAGCAAAGAACTTGAAAGAAAGTAGTTAGCCATCAGTCAAGGACTAGTTAAATAAATTGTGCTCTGTGAATATGATAATATATGATTTGCTATAAGAAACTACCAATGTGAAGGATTCAGAGAAACTTGAAAGATATAAATGAACTGATACAGAAGTGAAGTGAGTGGAATGAGGAAGGAGAATAATTTACACAATAACCACAATAATGTAAAAGAAAACAATTTTGAAAGACTTAAAAGCTCTAATTAATTCAGTGACCAATCAAAACATTAGAAGCTGCATGATGAAGTCAGCTTCCCACCTCTTGGAAGTGAAGGACCAGATGGTAGAATGAAATATACCTTTTCAGACATAGCTGTGTGAATGGAATTATCCTCTTTTGTTTGTTTTAACTTAATCAAAAACTTGGAGTTCCCCCTCCTTTTACACTTAGCCAAACACTTGAAGAACTTTTTACTAGAAAAAGAAGTTCACACCCTCGAAGATCAGAAGTGGATACTACAAATGCTGCCTCCCCTGGGCAGTGCCAGGCAAATTAAGAAACTATGATTGATTCCTGAGATGTGATAGATCAGCCCACATTGAAAGGAAGTAGAAATCAGAGGGACAGGAAGTGATGGGGGGAAAGGGTGAGACCAGAGTGCAACAGGCACTTCTGCATTGGAGGGATTCTGCTATGTTGATGTCTCTGTGTTGGATTTCATTCTGCATGGGAGATTCTTTGTTGGTGGCTTTTGCTGAAGAGATTACCTTGACTCCTGGTTGGAGATTGGAACCTGAGAGAACCTTTGTCGGAGTTGAGCTGGATTCCCCTGGATCAGCAACTATACGATATTTAGCTAGGCAATATTTTCTACCTCCTTCCTACATTTCCCCCTTTGCTATCTCTATTTTGCTGTAATAAAGCTACTAAAGCTACTAACATCCTCATGGCTTAAGAGTTAATTTTTATAAACATCTACCACGACAACTTTTATGACTCTTAATTTGACCAAAACCAATTTTAACTCTCACATAGCAGATATGTTAACCTGTTTTGTTTGTCTATGTTTAATTGTTTCAAGAAATGCCAGTGGGTGAATTAGTTGATAGTAGTAGATGTAGAAGGAAGAAAGGAAGGAGGGAAGAGGGAGAGAGAGAGGGAGGAAGAGGGAGAGGAGGGAGGGAATCAGGAAGAAAGAAAGAAAGGAAGAAAGAAAGAAAGAAAGAAAGAAAGAAAGAAAGAAAGAAAGAAAGAAAAAGAAAGAAAGAAAGAAAGAAAGAAATGATAAAAGAAGAAAAGGAAAAAAGAAAGGGAAGGAAGGAATGAAGGAAGAGAAAAGGAGAGTAGAATGGAGAGAGGGAAATCAAGAAAGAAGGAGGAACAGGCAAATGAAAAAGAAGGAAAGATTATTAAAAATAAGATCAGCTAACCATAGTAAGTCATCAAACTTTTATTAAGTGCTTGCTATGTGCCAGAGACAGCACGTAATAGAATAAAACCAAAACACAGGACACAAACAAGGATCATTTTTTACTGCTTTATTAAATTTAACACATCCATATAAAATTGTACAGAACAGAACTTCATGGGTTCAGAAAAATCCTCTTTTTTCTTCTTTGCACATTGAAATGTTCATGTTTGTTGATGATTAAATTCATAAAAAAAGGGTTTTTTTGAGTCCCAAGTTTGAATAAAAAAGCCAAACACATGAATAACTATTTCAGACCAGCTCCTCTTTCCCTTCCATGAGGGCTGATCGTGCTCACCTCTGGCTCTTCCATAGGCTGAGGGTCCTGCTTAGTAACCTGGGAAAGTCAGGGGACCTTCTAGGGCCTCAGTTTCCTGACAAATAGGGACACTACCCCTTGCACTGCTTGTCACACAGTGATTCTATGAGTAGAGAACTTCGTAAACTCTGAAGGGCTTTAGACATGTTAATTTGTTTGGATTTGGTAAGTGTCTGCTGAATTGCTGAATTGACCTGAAAGATTTTATTCATCCAGGCAGTCTGGGTTTAAGTCTAGTTGTGTGATAGTTAATCATGGGGACAGCTAGGTGACTCAGTGGATTGAGATCCAGGTCTAGAGTTGAGAAGACCTGGGTTCAAATCTGGCCTCAGACACTCCCTATCTGTATGACCCTAAGCAAGTCACTTAACCCCCAATGCCTGGCCCTTACCGTTCTTCTGCTTTGGAACCAATACTCAGTGTTGATTCTAAGACAGAAAGTAAGGGTTTAAAAAAAAAAAAGACTATGTAGGGGCAGCTGGTTGACTCAGTGGATTGAGAGCCAGGCCCAGAGATGGGAGGTCCTGGGTTCAAATCTGGCCTCATACACTTCCTAGCTATGTGACCCTGGACAAGACACTTAACTTCCCTTGTCTAGCCTTTATCGTTCTTCTGTCTTGGAACCAATACACAGTACTGATTCTAAGACAGAAGATAAGGGTTTTTAAAAAAAAAAATTTAAAGAGAGTCATGTGAGCTCTCTGTGATCCAGGCAGCTCTTAGAGATTACAAATTACAGATGTGTTGCCAATCTGCATTACCAGATTTCACATAGGGAGTTTACTATACTAATGAAATTGTAGTTCTAGACTGAAAAAAATGTGGAAATACCCATGGACGGGGAGTTAGGAGACGAGCTATAATCTTGTCTGGATTGTTTAGACTGCTATTGCTACGGGATCTCGAGGGGGTCATTTCGGCAATCATTGCCTCAGTTTCCCCCTCTGTAAATTTGGTTCAGTAATCCCTGCCCTGCTTTCTCTGTGGCCAAATGTTTGGAGAAGGAAGTTGATATGAATGAAGAGAACAGACAGAGCACAGGTCAAAGATCAAAGGAGGATCAAGAATTGACTTAGAGAAAGTCTTTGAGACTACAGGTCTCTTGCATGGAGAAAGGTCCCTGCAGAACCTAGTTTGGAGGGAGAGGATTCCTGTTCAGAACAGAGGTTTTTGGTGCTGGGGGTTGAAGCAAGATAAAATTGTGGAGGTGCAAGGGAGAGAGGCAACAGGCTACCGAAAGCCTCCGATTCCAGGCTGGGGAGTTTGAATTCAATTCTGTAGCCCTTCTGCTGATATCTTCCTTTCAGTGAATGGCAGGAACTCTCTGTATTTAGGTCTGAAATTTATTGCTGTTTGGTCCTTCTCCAGGCCTGTCTGACTCTTCATGACCTCTTCTGGGGTTTTCTTGTCAGAGATCCTAGAGAGGTTTGCCATTTCCTTCTCCAGCTCATTTTGCAGATGACAAAACTGAAGCAAATAGGTTTAAATGACTTGCCCAGGGTCACACAGCTAGTAAATGTTTGAGGCCAGATTTAAACTCAGGAAGATGAAACCTCCTGACTCCAGACCCAGCACTCTATCCACTGTGCCACCAAAATGATCTGAAGTAAGGGTATGTTTTTTCTAACTCTGTACCCCCAAGAGAAGTAAGGGCTAGGCAACTGGGTATTAAGTGGTTTGCCCCCATGGTTGCTTTTAAAAAACTCCATGTTGGGGGCAGCTGGGTAGCTCAGTGGATTGAGAGCCAGGCCTAGAGACGGGAGGTCCTAGGTTCAAATCTGGCCTCAGACACTTCCCAGCTGTGTGACCCTGGGCAAGTCACTTGACCTCCATTGCCTACCCTTACCACTCTTCTGCCTTGGAGCTAATACTCAGGATTGATTCCAAGACAGAAGGTAAGGGTTTAAAAAAAAAAACAAAACTCGATGTTCTCATCTCTAATTCTCATTTAGACAGGTCCATCCAAACACCGTATATGTTAGACTCTCAAACTCAAGGCATCCAAACTCAGCTCTTTGTCTGTCCCCCCACCCTCTTCCTGAAGTCCCTGTCTCTCTCAGTGGCCTTGTCAGCTCTAGGTTCTAGGCTCCTTTGATCCTCCCTGTCCCTAAGAATAACCTTTGTCATGTAACCTATTAGGACCTCAATGGTGGAAGATGAGAGGTTGTTGGGGTGGAAGAGGACCAACGGGTTCCCTAGAGAGATGCCCATGGGTCAGCCCAACCCTGGCCCAGTTTCCCCTTGGCAAATTCTCACCTGCCTTCACCTATATCTCTGTAAACATCTCCTGTGCCCAGCCATCTATCCATCCATCCATGCACTCCCCCAGCCAGTCATGGCTCCACTCAACTCTCCAGACTTTCTCCACCATGCCACAGCAGAGGCAAGGAGGCTGCAGAGGCAGAGTGGTCTCCCATGCTGCTCTGGCATGGTGGAGTTGTAATATTCTCTTGCCTTCCTCTCCTTTCTCCTCTTTCTCTCTGCTTCTCTCTCTTCACCAATCAGGAGTCCCGACCCCCTGTAGGTACTCAGCATCCCAGGGCTTTCCTTCAGGGGGCTTCTGGTTTGGAAGGGGAGTCTCATTAGCAGCAGGTTTGGGAGGGAGACAGATGGGGATGGACACATCTGAGATGATCAGAGATGACCTTTCTAAGTTCTGCCTATACCTTCATTGGGGAAGACAGTATTTAATCAATTAACCAACCTATCAATGTTTATCTATTTATTAAGCACCTATTGTGTGCTGGGTACCGTGCTAAGAGGTATTTAAGCAATGTGTGCTTTCAGAGGGGGTATACAAGAGTAAAACTGGTTTGTTTATATATATATATATATATATATATGTATATATATATATATATATATATATATATATATATATATATATGTTTTAAACCCTTACCTTCTGTCTTAAAATCAATACTGTGTATTGGCTTCAAGGTAGAAGCGCAGTAAGGGCTAGGCAATGGAGGTCAAGTGACTTGCCCAGGGTCACACAGCTAGAAAGTGTCTGAGTTCAGATTTGAACCCAGGACCTCCCATCTCTAGGCCTGGCTCTCAATCCACTGAGCCACCCAGCTGCCCCTAACTTATATTTTGGAAGATTCAAATCGTCCTTTATTGGACAGAATAGGAATTCTGTGAACTCCAATTCTCACCACAGTGAGAGGTGGTCAATGGGTGATGGATCCATTTACTCAGCATTTTGAGGGTTTTGTATACTTTTCTGACCCCAGAGTTCCCAGCAGTCCTCTGTTTTTCCGTATCTGAACAACAACTAAAAAAATGAATTTACAAATAATAATTTAAAAAAAGGTAAGGTAAGAGTAAGGCTGGAATGCAGGGCACTCACAGTTGCTCAACTCTCAGTGTTCTGGAGATCATCTAACCAAACTCCCTTTATTTTATTTAAAGGGAGAGAGAAGTGGCTTATCCAAGGTCACACTGAGAATAACTAGCAGACTCAATTTGAATTCAGATCATCCAACTATATTAGGGAGAGGGAACCTTAAAGAAGGGCCCTTAGTGAAACCTCTTAATTTTTTTTTAAACCCTCACCTTCCATCTTAGAGTTCATACTGTGTATTGGTTCTAAGGCAGAGGAGAGGGAGGGGCTAGACAATGGGGGTTAAGTGACTTGCCCAAGACCACACTGCTAGGCAGTGTCTGAGGGCAGATTTGAACCCAGGACCTCCCATCTATAGGCCTGGCTCTCAATCCGCTGAGCCACCCAGCTGCTCCCAGAGGAGAAAACTGTGGCTCTGAGTCCAAGTCCAACGAGACAGTGGGAAAGCAGAAACTAGAATTGGAGTGCCAGCCCTGAGTCCTTACCTCTAGGGAAGAGTACAAGGGGAAAAGCCTGGGAGGGGGGTGGGGAATCAGGGGCAGGAACGGTAAAGTCAGAACAGAGGCAGACTTGGAGATCGCAGACTAGATAAAGTTTCTGGGAACAAAAAGAAAACACTGCAAACCCACAATCCCCGGCCCCAGGTAGAGCAGTAGCTTTGGGGGGAGCACTGGCGTCTGGGCTGTTGATGACATCTACTAACCCAGTGTCTGCTTCCCTTGGAATGTTTGTCCTTCCCCTGGGAACTTCAACCCAGTGCGAAAGGGGGGGGGGGGGGAGAAGGGAAGAGAAAGAGTGAAAGGAGTGGCCCCTGAGGCAGGATGCTGGAGCTGGGTGGGAGGCTGGAGCTCCACAGAGAGTCTGGTCTAGTTCAGACCAGGGAGCTAGAGGTAGAGACCAAGAGAGCATGTGGAAATGGTCTGGCCCAAACCCCCTTGGCCATTGTCTTTCCTCCATCCCAGCAATCGCTTTCTTTCTCCCCTCTACCCAGCTCCTGCTTTTTTGACTTCCAGATCCAGACCTCTTTCCCTGAATCCCTTAGGGACCTTCATTAAGGGGTCTTATAAGTCTCATTTTTCAAAGGAGGAAACTGAGGCTTAGGGAGGTTGATTAACGATCCATGTCACACATGTGGCCATGAAGATTCAAATCCAGATCCTCAGATTCCCAAACCTAAACTCTTTTCACCACCTCATAGGATCTCTGACTCTGGTCTCAGTCCTTCAGAGCCCCCTCTCTATGTCCCAGGCATTGTGAGGAGGCTCTAGAGCAGTGATTCCCAAAGTGGGCACACTGCCCCCTGGTGGGTGCTGCAGCGATCCAGGGGAAGCGGTGACGGCCACAAGAGCATTTATCTTTCCTATTAATTGTTATTAAAATTTAAAAAAATAATAATTTCCAGGGGCGCTAAGTAATATTTTTTCTGGAAAGGGCAGTAGGCCAAAAAAGTTTGGGAACCACTGGTCTAGAGATACAGAGATGACCAAAAAGCAAGATAGTTGCTAGACATTTTTTCCCCCAAGTAATGGGGGAATCACAGACCTAGTGATCACAGAGCAGTCTGTTCTCAAGGAATTTACAATCCACTGGGGAAAACAAGACCTAATTGGTATGATACGAGGCAGAAGGTGGTAAAGCAAGCACCATGATACTATAGAAAGATTCTGACTCTGGAATGAGAAGATCTAGGCTTAAATCCCACTCTTGATGCTAAGCCCTTCTGAGGTGAGCTTGGGCTATCACTTAGCCTCCCAGGGTCTCAGTTTCCTCACTTGTAACATGTTGGACTTGGACTAGAAGACCTCTGAGGTCTCTCCTGCTGCAATCTGAAAAGAGAGGTTGTGTGCAGACTCAGGAGGTATAACAGATGTCAATCAGAGTCAAACAGATGTCAATCTGGTCAATCTTTGGCCAGAAAGCAAAAGACAGGAAGGGGAGCCCTGGGAAATGTCAAGAAAGGTAGATTAGAGTCAGACTGTGGAAAGCCTTGAATGCACCTTCTAAGGGAAGCCTTCCCCAATCTGCCTTTATATGCCAATGCGTCCCTCTGCTGATGATTTCCTATTTAGCCTGTTTTTAGCTTGTTTGTACATGTCTGTTTGCATGTTGTCTCCCTCATTGGACTGTGAGCTCCTGGAGGCCAAGGATTGTCTTCTGCCTTTCTTTGTCTCCTCAGTACCTGGCACAAACAAGGTGCTTTGTTTACTGATTGCTTGACCGACTACAGGTTCAGAACTTTCCACCTGGGGAGAGTTGAGTGAGAGGTGAGGAAGTGCAGATCATCCTCTCAGAGGATATGGCCCAGTTCTATGTGTCCCAGCTCCACAAACCCCTAATTCCTAGACAGTAAGAAGTGGGACTGGGCTGCTCTCTAAAATACTCACTCAGTGCCCGAGTCTGGGCTCCCTAAGGAAGATGATAAGCATGCAGGTCAGGAGAAGATCTGTGTCAAGGTCTCATTCCACACAGGACTCAGCTGGATCAAGCTAGGAAACCTCAGAAAGGTTTCCAAATCAGTAAAAGAATGAGAGAGTTTTAGACTAAATGAACTCTAAGATCCGCCTGCCAGTCTGAAGTCCCAAAGTCCTGTGCTCCAACTAGATTTGCAATATCTTTTTTTTATTATTTAATTTTTTAAAATTTTCTCTCAATTTTTTCAATTACTCGTAAAAATAGTTTACAATTATTTTCTATTTTGTGATTCAGATTCTTTCCCTCCCTCACACCCTCCCCCAATCCTATCCTATCCCAGATAGATAATCCTATTCCAGAGGCGATAAATGGCTTGTTAAAGGTTATACCAGTGCTTTCATACAAAAATATTTCCATATTCCCTTTGCTATAACAGAGAACACATATCACACATATAATAAAAAAAAAAACCTCATGAATGAAATAAAGTGAAAGATGGCATGCTTTGATCTGCAAGCAGATGATTTGGAGTATCTTTTGATGACTTTCCTTTAAAAATATTTTAATTTTTACCTTAAACACCAAAAAAAAGAATATTTCCATACATGAAGAAGGCAAAAGGGATTCCTTATGAAATCATGAGCATCCATTTCACACTGCTTGCTTTAACAAAAAGTATATGATAATTTTCACACATTACTTTCAAAGCTGTCCCATTTGTCTGGGCTCCCTTCTGAACTTCTTTCTATTATCCTTTAAACATGCTACAATGTACCTCTTTTATTATCATTAGTTTAGTATCATTTGTATCATTTTAATATCATTAGTGTTAACTCCCCCTCCTCCACGCATGCCCAGAAAACCAAGAGAAAGAAAGGGGAAAAAAAAATCTTTGTAATCCATAGGCATAGCTCAGAGGAATGAATCCATCCAATGGCCATATCCAACAATGTGGATCTCCCTATCAAGAGAGCAGTCTTGGGCTTCATCAGTTCCTCTCTGGAGGCATGGTGGTTAGACACTGCATTAATCAGATTTCTCTGTTGGCTTTGAAACGTGGCTGTCTACTCTCATTGTTCTCCGGGTTCTGTTCCTGTTCACTTTGTGGCAGGACCTGATCCCCAATATTCCCTAAAATGGTCTCTTTTGTCATTTCTTAGTACGCAGTGACAATCCACACCATTCCTATTCCACAACCGAGTCAGCATTCCTAGAATAGCTTTCCGTGGAAATCACGGGAATCCAGAACCTCCTCAGACCAGGGAGGGACGGGATCCTCAGTGGCCCCAGCCTGGAGCCTGAGCTGGGCAGGATGGGGATGATTGGGTGGTGTTTTCTCTACGTAGGGACAATTTCCCTGAGTGTCTGATGTGGAGTGTGAGGGAAGGATGAGGGGAAACGGAAGGAGAGAAGTCTATGTTGAGGAGCAGCTGAAGGGGGGTGGAGGGGGGGACTCATTAACATGACAATGTGTAATAATCTCACACCAGCCAGAATACCAATCAGGGAACTAATTACAAGAGAGCAGAAAGGAGCCAGTTAATGCAGCCTGAAGGTCACCTGCAGAAAGACAGCTCAAGGTCTCTGGGGCTTCTGTGTCATAGAGAAGACCAGAGCAGGAGAGGATTAGTTTCAGGATTCACCAGCTCCCTCCCCAACATTCTGAGGAATGTTCTCATCCCCCCCCCCCTCTGGATTAGGCAACACTGACCATTACTTTCCTTTTGGCACAGAGATGGTGGACAGTCCCTAGAATATCACACAGCAGGGTAGGGAGGGGGCCCAGGGCCATGAGCCAACCAGGGGACATTACTTCAGAATCCTTGACCAAAGTCTGCTCCTGAAATCAGAGAGGCATGGAGGAGGCCTGTCTGAGTCACACACACACACACACACACACACACACACACACACACACACCACCCTCCCAGCCCCCCAGGGCAGAGAATTGAGGATCAATGGAGAGAAAGAGGGACAGAGAGAGACAGAGACAGCAAGAAACTAAGAAACAGAGAGAATGGGACAGAGACAGACAGACAGACAGACAGACAGACAGGAAAAGAGGAAGAGACACAGACACAGACACAGACACAGACAGACACAGAGAGAAAGACAGCAGGAGACTAAGAGACAGAGAGAATGGGACAGAGACAGAGAGGAAAAGAGGAAGAGAGAACCAGAGAGACAGAGAGACAGAGAGAGACACATACAAAGACACACATGTGCATGCATGTGTACACAGATAGACAAACTGACTGATAGAGAGGGAAAGAGGAAGACAGACAGAGACAGAGAGCCAGAGACAGAAAGGGATAGAGAGAGACAGCAAGAGACTGAGAGAGAGAGAGAATGGGACAGAGAGAAAGGAAGAGACAGAGACAGAGACAGAGACAGATGGAGAGACAGAGAGAGAAAGAGGAAGAGACAGACTGACAGAGAGAGACAGAGAGAGACAAAGAGAAAGGAATAGAGAGGGACAGAGACAGAGACAGAAAGATAGAGAGGGAAAGAGGAAGAGACAGACAGAGAGAAAGGGACAGAGAGAGACACAGAGAGAGGGACAAAGACAGAGACAGAGAGGGAAAGAGGAAGAGAGACAGAGAGAGAAACAGCAAGAGGCAAAGAGATGAACTTTAGGAGAGACAATGTGATCATGTAATCGGATGGAAGAAAATGAGCCTGTAACCCAAAACCTGAGGGTCTAAACCCTGTCTCTACCTTTTGAGGCAACCTTGGAAAACCCCCTTCCCTTGTCTAGGTCTTAATTTTCTCATTTGATAAATATCCTCTGGTGATTACGCTCAAAATTATTTTTAACCCTAACATTTTATGTTCTACTGCCTCATCTATTTCTTACATTCTTTGTTACAAAGGCCTTTAGATCTTTTGATATTCTATGTTCTAAGAAATGTTCCAGCTCTAATATTCATTATTATAAGAGCCCTAAAATTCTACATATTAAAGTCCCTTCCAGCCCTGCCATTCCATGTTCAATATTCTTTGTCATGTTTTTTTCTAGTTCTGACCATCTAGAATTTTCCAAGTGGAGGAGTTAAGGTGGAGAATTCAGGCTCGGATGGGATTTGGTGCTTGGCTTAGAGCGCTGGGGCTTTTACAGTTCTCTGCTCCACCCCACTCTAACTGGTGAGGCTTCTTAGAATCTAGGAGAAGGAACCCCAGCAAAGAGAATGCATAGGTGGATTGTAAGCTACACCTATGGAGAAAATACCTTTGTGGATGAGACCTAGATCTGTAGAAATAGGTGCTGAGAGGGATTGGAAAGATCATCTGGTCTTTAATGTACTGATAAAGAAATGGAGGCCCCAAAAGGTTAAGGGATTTGCCCAAGTCCTGCAGGTATTATCAGCTGGGTTAGCATTTGAACTCAGTTCCCTTGATGCTAAATTAAATTTTCTTTCTATTATACCATAACTTCCTCCCTAGTGCCAGAGTCAAGCTACCAAAAGGCTGAATCTGCCAGCTTTGTGGAGGGTCTTCAGCACATAGCAAGAATGGAGGCTCTACAAGGAAGTGCCAGAGCTTGTGCCACCTACCCGAGCATGTGAGAGTCTGTGTACTGATGTAGGCCAAGTGTTGATGCCTTAAGCTTGCTCTTTTAGAGCCTCACCCCCAACAAACTTTGATGTAGGGCCTGAAAATCTGATGATAAATGAAAGGGAAGGACAATTTCAGCTAAGGCTGAAGTGGAAAGAGCCTCACTTTGGGGGAAACAAGATGGCCAGACTCCAGGGTTTGCACTTTCTTTCCCTTCTCCCATCCTTCCTTCTTTGAGGACCAGCCCTGAACAGGACCATAGTCTGGTCATTGCTGGGGTAGAGGAGGGAACTGAAAGCCTGAGTCCTTGGTTAATAGAAAGATGGCTGATCAATAGCAGGTGGGGACTCTGATGCCCCTTTCATTCCCGGAGTTGTCTTTCTGAAGGATGGGGAAAGGGCTGGAGGGAATATCATGAGTCAAAGGGCCCTGTGTCAGCCCTTATTAGCATCTCATTAGCTCTGGATCCTGCCTGAATCCTGCCCAGATCCTGCCCGGAGCCAGGCATGACAGCATCTTGTTGCCAGACCCAGGGCAGCTGATGAAACGGCTTAGTCAACTACAAACAAGACACCCCATTTCTGTGCCCTCTGAGTCTTACTGCCAAGCCAGGCTCCAGGGTCTGTGGGCCGGCTCCTGCTACACTCACCACAGCCAGACAGTGACCCCCTTGACCCTCCTGAGTCAGGGTTCTAGGCTAAGGATACAGACTAAGAAGACAACGGAACCACTGACTCTTTCATTGACTCAATTCAACTTAATAAACATAAAGCCTCTGCTTTCTGCTGGATGCTAGGATGAAAAGCAACAATCTCTGGCCTCCAGGAGCTTACAATCTAATAGAGCCCTAGACTCTCTGAGCTAGATGGCCTATTTTAGGAAGGCCATTGATAAACTAAAAATAGGGACAGCTGGGTGGCTCAGTGGATTGAGAGCCAGGTCCAGAGACAGGAATTCTGGGTTCAAATCTTAGACACTTCCTAGCTGTGTGACCCTGAGCAAGTCACTTAAAGCCCTTTGTCTAGCCCTTCCATTCTTCTGCCTTAGAATCAATACACAGTAGTGATTCTAAGACAGAAGGGAAGGGTTTCAATAAAAAATAAAAAAATAAATAAAAATAAATAAAATGAAAAAAGAGGGTCTGGAAGAAGGCAAACAGAATGAGGAACGATCTTGAGTTCCTGCTAAATAATGAGGAGGAGAAGGACCATGGTGGTGATGGTGATGATGAATTGAAGGGACTAGGGATGTTTAGCCTGGAGAAGACAAGACTTGGAGCATGGAGCATAATTCTTGTTGTTGAGTCATTTTTCAGTTGTGTCTGATTCTTCATGATCCCATTTGGGGTTTTCTCAGTAAAGATACTGGAATGGTTGTCATTTCCTTCTCCAGCTCATTTTACAGATGGGGAAACTGAGGCAAACAGGGTGAAGGGACTTGCTCATGATCACACAGCAGATAAGTGTCTGAAGCTAGATTTGAACTCAGGGAGATGAAGCTCCCTGACTCTAGGACTGGCATTCTATGCATTAAGGCGCCACCTAGTTGTCTCTATGGAGCACGATAGCTACCTTCAAGTATTTAAATTGTAGTCATGAGGATTCACTTTTTTTCAGCTTGGCCCTAGAAGGAAGAGCTAGGAGGGAAATGGCAAAGATGCAACTTTAGGGTCCATATCAGGAAAAAATTCCTAACATGGAGAGTTGTCCCAAAGTGAAAGATGGGTAGATTCTCCTTCACTGGCCATTTCCTAGATTCCTTCAATGGAGTGTAGAGGAGAGTCTTTGTTTAGTCAGTCAACAAACATTTATTTATTTTTAAATATTTCCCCACGGTTCCATGATTCATGTTCTCTCCCTCTCCTCTTTTCTCTCTGCTCCCAGAGCTGATGAGCAATTCCACTGGGTTACACATTCAGCAAACATTTATTAAACATTTAGTATGTGTTGGGTACCATATTCAGTGATGGAAATGCAAAAACACTGTCCCTACCCTAAAGGAGCTTATATCTCAATGGAGAAAACCAGATGGAAGGCACTGTGTGCTTTCAAAATCTATACAGAAGAGTGGAAGGGCATCTCAGGTGGGCTGGAGTGGTGAGACGGAGTCAGGAGAAGTTTCTTGTAGAAGGAGGTAGTGGAGCTGAGTTTTGAAGAATGCCAGGGAAGCCAAGAGGCAAAGGTGAGAGGGGGAGAGCATTCCAGGAACGCGTCATTAATTACAAAGGAGCTTAAAGGTGGTATGTGGGGAAGACCAAAGAGGTCAGTGTAGTGAATCATAGAATGCATGGAAGGGAGTGTAAGAAGCCTGAAAAGTTAGGAAGGAAAATAGGTTGTGAAGAGCTTTAAGTTCTGAACAAAGAACTTTATATTTGAGACTGGGGAGTAATAGGGAACCTTTGAAGATTATAGAGTTTTCTTTTTCAGTATTCACTGGACTATAGGATACGTAAGATCACTTCCAAAGCTGAAATTCTGTGATGCTGTGATTCTATGAAGTAGCCCAAGAACAGATACCTCAGTCATGCTACTAGAAGATCCTTTCTAGTTAATGCTCATTACTGTTGTATGAATCTGGGCATTCAACCAGTTCAAAATCAACTTCACTGTGCATGTGGCCTACACTTCTCTATCTTGTCCTGCCTTTTGTCAAATGACATATTATCATATCTATAATGCTTACTTGATAATTATTAGTAAGGGGTCAAAATGGAAATGAAGTTAGTCTAGGATGACTTATTCTCAGTGTACCCATTCTGCTTTTAGTGATTACTGATTCCCTTTCTAAATGCTCAGAAACCATCCCTTTAATAATTTATTCTAGAATTTTCCTTGGAATCGAGGACAAGTCCACTAGCCTACAATTAATATGTTAAATAGCATCTTATTGAACATTTGCCTTTTTCCAGCCTTGTGGCACCTTTCTCTGTCCCCAGGATTTTTAAAAGATTATTCTCAAATGACTTTGCAATTATATCTGCAAATTACTTCAATCCTCAGGGGTGTAGCTCATTGTGGGGGGGGTTTGATTTAAACTCAGTGAAGGTTGCTAAATCATCGATGATGAACTTAATGCTTATTTGGAGTCTTAACTACCTATGAACAATTTTTATTCTCTCCTTCCCAGCTTAAGGACCATGCCTCTTAGTAAGGAAGACAGAAGCAAAATAGGAATTTGATGGTTGTCCTCTCTACTACCTGTTACCATTATCCCATCTGTCCTACACATAAGTAGAAGCTATCTTTCATTCTCTGTCTGTCTGTCTGTCTATCTATCTATCTATCTATCTATCTATCTGTCTGTCTATCTATTCATATCTCTCTCTACCTCTCTATCTATTCATCTGTCTGTCTATCTATCTATCTGTCTGTGTCTGTCTATCTATTTATCTACCTGTTTATCTACCTACCTACCTATCTTTTTATCTATCTACCTATCTATCTACCTGTTTATCTATCTGTTTATCTATCTATCTATCTATCTATCTATCTGTTTATCTATCTATTATCTACCTACCTACCTATCTGTCTGTCTATCTAGATAGAGAGATAGGTAGATAGATCTACATATACACCCATATATACAAAAAACTGAATTATATGTAATCCCTCCCCCAGAAACATTGCTAAGGAAACATGGTGGGCTGGAAGTACGTATACACCTGTGACACAGTAGGACATGCAGGAAAATGGGGAGATATATGATTAAGTGAGTCAGCAAGAGTTGATTAGACTCCAGACTAGGGAGGTGGCCAGGAACCAACAACTGTAGCAAAGTCCAGTCCACAGTTCCTTTCTTCTCCTTCCCACTGCTATTTATTATTTTTTTATAGCCCTTACCTTCTGTCTTAGAATAAATACTATGTATTGGTTCTAAGGCAGAAGAACAATAAGGGTTAGGCAATGGGGGTTAAGTGACTTGCCCAGGGTCACACAACTAGGAAATGTCTGAGGTTAGATTTGAACCCAAGATCTCCCATTTCTAGGCCTGGCTCTCAATCCACTGAGCCACCCAGCTGCTCCCTCCCACTGCCATTTATAAGTCAACATGCTGTGCTTTATATTGATGTTTGTTTTATGCTCCTTTGCTATTTGAAATTGCTATTAAAATATATAAGCATTTACAATGATTTTATTCTCAACCAAGAAAATTGATTTAAAATTGAGAGAGAAGCTTAATGAAATCGAATTTTTTATTTAATTAATCAAAAAGGAGAAGAATTTTTCTTCAGTTTGGACTCAGGTAGGATGACCCAATTAAAAAAATGTCTGTAATTTTAGTGCTCTAAGATCTCTACACACACTAGAAAAATTTAAACCCATAAGGAGATTTAATATGGAAATGAGCCAGTAGCAGTGAGAGGTGGAGATTGGTGTTCAGGTAGCCACATTTCAAACGCAACACATATCCAAAGCCTCACAGGCTACCTACAACCTGGTGGAAATAAATACATAGTAGAAGTCAAAGAAGGATAGGAGATGAATCCATCAAGGAACTTCCTAAGAAAAAATCTCCACGGCCAGATGGATTCACAAGTGAATTCTATCAAACATTTAAAGAACAACTAATACCAATACAATATAAATTATTTGACAAAATAAGCAAAGGAGGAGTCTTACTAAATTCCTTTTATGACACAAATATGGTACTGATTCCAAAGACAAAAAAAAAAACAGAGAAAGAAAACTACAGACCAATCTCCTTAATGAACATAGATGCAAAAATCTTAAACAGAATACTAGCAAAAAGACTCCAGCAAGTGATCATAAGGATTATCCACTATGATCAGGTGGGATTTATGCCAGGAATGCAAGGACGGTTTAATATTAGGAAAACGATCCAAATAATTGACCTTATCAACAATCAAACCAACAGAAATCACATGATTATCTCAATAGATGCAGAAAAAGCCTTTGAAAAAATACAGCAGTCATTCCTATTGAAAACACTAGAAAGTATAGGAATAGAAGGACCATTCCTCAAAATAATATACAGTATACATTTAAAACAATCAGCAAGTATCATTTGCAATGGGGACAAATTAGAAGCATTCCCAATAAGATTAGGAGTGAAGCCAGGATGCCTATTATCACCTCTTTTATTCAATATTGTACTAGAAACATTAGCAGTAGCAATTAGAGAAGAAAAAGAAATTGAAGTAGGCAATGAGGAGACTAAGCTATCACTCCTTGCAGATGATATGACCGTAAACTTAAAGAATCCTGAAGAATCAACTAAAAGGCTAGGGAAATGATCAACAACTTTAGCGAAATTGCAGGATACAAAATAAACCCACATAAATCATCAGCATTTCTATATATTTCAAACAAAACTCAGCAGCAAGAGTTAGAAAGAGAAACTCCATTTAAAATCACTCTAGACAATATAAAATATTTAGGAATCTATCTACCAAGACAAACACAGGAATTATATGAACACATCAAAACACTTTTTATACAATTAAAACTAGATCTAAACAATTGAAAAAACATTAATTACTCATGGGTAGGACGAGCTAATATAATAAAAATGACAACCTTACTCAAATTAATCTACTTATTCAGAGCCACACCTAGCAAACTACCAAAAAACTTCTTTATAGAATCAGAAAAAATTATAACAAAGTTCATCTGGAAGAACAAAAGATCAAGAATATCAAGGGAAATGATGAAAAAAATGTGAAGGATGGGGGCCTAGCAGTACCAGATCTTAAACTGTACTATAAAGTGGTGGTCATCAAAACAATATGGTACGGCTAAGAGACAGAAGGGTGGATCAATGAAATAGACTAGGGGTAAATGACCTTAGTAAGCTAGTGTTCAATAAACCCAAAGTCCCCAGATTTTGGGATAAGAACACACTATTTGACAAAACAGTATGGGAGAGATTAGGTATAGATCAACATCTCACACCCTGTCAGATCTGTGAGAAAGGAAGGAATTTACGACCAAACAAGAGATAGAGACTATTACAAAATGTAAAATGAATGACTTTGATTATATCAAATTAAAAAGGTTTTGTACAACCAAAACCAATGCAACCAAAATTAGAAGGAAAGCAACAAACTGGGAGAACATTTTTATAACAAAACTCTCTGACAAAGGTTTAATTTCCCAAATATATAAGGATCTAAGTCAAATTTACAAAAAAATCAAGCTAACCCCCCATCAACAAATGGTCAAGGGACATGAATAGGCAGTTTTCACATGAGGAAATCAAAACTATCAGTAAGCACATGAAAAAGTGTTTCTAATTCCCTCCTGATTAGAGAAATACAAATTAAAACAACTCTGAAGTAGCTCCTCACACCTAGCAGATTGGCCAATATGACAGCAAAGAAAAATGATAAATGTTGGTGGGGATGGGTTAAAATTGGGACACTAATATACTGCAGGTGGAGTTGTGAATTGGTCCAACCATTATGGAGGGCAATTTGGAACTATGCTCAAAGGGTTTTTAAAGAATGCCTTTGAGGTATGTGAGGAATTCTGGGAAGATGGTGGCTTAGACACAGCAGACATCTAGACCTCTGAAAACCCTTCCACACCAATAAAAAACAAAGTGCTTTGAGGGGACAGAAAACAAAATCTAACAACAGGACAGAGCTGGGAGGCCCTCCTATTGGATTCATCTTAAAAGGTATGCCAAAAAAAAAAGTCTGAATTCTTGAACTCTGGGGTTCAAAGGAAAAGAAGAAGGAAGATCATAGGATCCCTCCCCCACCTGCTGTGCTGAATCTCCAGCAGTCCCTGGAATCTCTGGGCATGCAAGGGCACTAGGCTCAGAGAGTTGAACACAGACGGCAGGGAGGCAGCTGGAGGAGAAGCACAGAGAGGGCAGCCTAGTCTCAGCCAAAATGCTCCATCTTGCAACCCCCCCCTCCTCAAAATTTTGGCCTCAGGGCACATCCAGCTCCAAAGATCAACTCCACTCTGGCTTAATCTTATCAATAGGGCAGATAAGAAGCCTTCAGAGGCCAGGGAAGCTCAATCTCCAACACCCCTCTCCCATTGGCTCCACTGAGAGCCTTGCTGACTAAGCTCCAAGGAGAAGACTACAACCACTAGAGAATACCCTGATAACAGGGTGGGAAGTCCAGCTCCCACTAGCCTCCACACCTGCACATACACTTTTAGCTTCTGCTGCCACCTGGGGAAAATCTGAGGTCAGGGCTCATTAATACCATCAGCCTAACTTAGTCAATCAGTAGAGCAGAGAAGAAGCCCCTTTAGGACAGAATAGCCCAAATCTCACAGATCCAGCAAATAATCAGAGGAGTAAGATTACAGCAAATTATAGGGGGGAAAGAAGGGAAAAAATATGAGCAAACAACAGAAAAAAAAAGAAATTACAATTGACAGCTTCATATAGGTAATGAACAAACAGCAAATGGAACAGAGGAGGACCAAAGAACACCAAGAAAAAACACAGAAACTCCAGCAAATTGGACACAGGCTTTGGAAGAACTCAAAATACAATTCAAAAAACAAAGAATGCCTGCCTTTTGATTTAGCCATACCACTGTTGGGTTTGTACCCCAGAGATAATAAGGAAAAAGACTTGTACAAAAATATTAATAGCTGAGCTCTTTGTGGTGGCAAAAAATTAGAAAATGAGGAGGTGTCCATTGATTGGGGAATGGATGAACAAATTGTGGTATCTGATGGTGAAAGAATATTATTGTGCTAAAAGGAATAATGAATTGGAGGAATTCAATGTGAACTGGAAAGACCTCCAGGAATTGATGCAGAGTGAAAGGAGCAGAACCAGGAAAACATTGTACACAGAGACTGATACACTGTGGTACAATCGAACATAATAGACTTTTCTACCAGCAGCAATGCAATGACCCAGGACAGTCCAGAAAAGAACTGTGGGAGTGGAAATGCAGAAGAAAAACATATGATTGATCACGTGGTGCAATAGGGATGTGATTAGGGTTTTGATGTTAAAAGATCACTCTACTGCAAATATAAATAACATAGAAATATGTTTTGAACAATTATATATATATATATATATTGCCCAGTGGAACTGCTTGTCAGCTTTGGGAGAGGGGAGAGAGGGTAGGGGAAGGAGGGGATTATGAATCATGTAACCATGGAAAATATTCTAAATAAAAATTTTAAATAAATAAATAAAAAGAAGAATAGGAGATGGAGGAAGAAAGATGGCTTCTATCTGAAAGAATCCTGGAAAGTTTCATGGAAGGAGCCATACTTCCTGGGCCTTAGAGGAAGAAATTTTCAAGAGGCAGGTATATCAAAGGATAATTGTGAAAAAATGGAATTAAACAACAGCAGGAGATTGGGGCATAGCCCCAATTCAATTTGTTTAAAGTACTGAGTGTCCACCAGTAAGAGAATAAAAGCTGGATAGGTAGACTAGAGCCAGATTGCAGAGATCCAGGTTAAAGTGTTATAAAGAAAATGCTTTGTAAATCTTGCATTGCTATGTAAGTGATTAAAAACATTCAGAGAAGAAGTGATGAGGGCCTGGACTAGATTAGTGATCTCATCAATGGGCTAGATTCAAAATATATTGTGGAATTAGGATGGGTAGGATTTAGCAGTTGATTAAATGTATAGTAAGAACAGGGTTGGGGTGGAGGTGGGGGGATGGAGGGTGGGAGGGGTAGAACAGTTAAAGATGATTTAAGAGGAGATAGCAAGGTAACTCAGTAGACTGAGAGACAGGCCTAGAGAAGGGCATTCTTAGTTCAAATCTGGCCTCAGATACTTTTTAGTTGTGTGATCCTGGGCAAGTCACTTAACCCCAGTTGCCTAGCCCTTAACTCTCTTCTGCCTTGGAACCAATGCACAATATTAATTCTAAGTCAGAAGGTAAGGATTAAAAAAAAAAAAGATGGATGACTTGAGGTTTTGGACTTGGTAACTAGAAGGATGATGATACCATCCACAGAAATGGGAAAGTTGGAAAAAGAAAGTATGGGAGAAAAAGCAATGAATTCATTTTTTTTGGTCATCTTTAATAATTCGAAGATATTTTATTTTCACAATGACATGTAATAACAATTTTCAACACATGTTTTCTGAAATTTTAATATCCAAACTCTCCCTTCCTTCCTTCTCTCTCCTCTCTTAGAGATGTTAAGCAATTTGAACTGTGTTATACATGTATTATCATGCAAAACATACTTCCATTCTGGTCATTGTAAGAGAATGCTCATTAAAAAAAACCAAAAACCCAAAATAAAACTGTTTGATCTGCATTGTAATTCCAACAGTTCTTTCTCTAGAGGTGGATAGCATTCTTTGTCATAAGTCCTGTAGAATTGTTCCAGATCATTGTATTGCTGAGAATAGCTAAAGCTTTCACAGGTGATAGTCATAAAGCATTGCCATTACTGTGTACAGTGTCCTCCTGGTTCTGCTTATTTTGCTCTTCATCAGTTCCTGTAGACTCTTTCCAGCTTTCTCTGAAAATGAGTTCATTTTTGGAATGTGCTGGGTTAGAGGGCCCGGGAAAAATATCCAGAAATAAGGGTCTGGTAGACTGGTGGAGACACAGGACAAAGGAAGAGAATTTGAGACGAGAAAGATTTGGGAGTCATTGGCATAGGGAAGATAATTGAATTCATTTGAGTTCAATGAATGAACAAAAATGTATTTGCTCATTTTCATTCATTCATTTCAATTATTCAACAAACACTGACTAAACACCTACTAACTCTGGACTTTGTTTGGGAGGATACAAAGATAGATATGACATTGTAGCACTGAGAAAGAGTGTATAAACAGAGAAAAGCAGAAGACCAAGGACAGAGCTTTTTTTGGTGGGGAGTGTGGTTGCACTGACATTTAGGAAGCTGGAGAAAAACCTGAGAATACAGTGAAATACTAGTTAAAGAGATGGGAGGAGAACAAGTATCTTAAAAGGCGGGAAGAAGAGAGGAAGAGGGAAGAAGAAAAAGAGAGAGAGAGGAAGAGAGAGAGAGAGAGAGGGAGAAGAGAGAGAGAGAACTTATTCTCTAAGATCTTAGAAATCTGGGAAAGAAAATAATAGTAACTCACATTCGTGTAGCTTGGGCTTTTCTGGACATGTTTTGAGCCTTTGCAATTTATTTAACATGGAGTCTGCTTCATCCCCTACTAAACAAGTGGGATAACTTCCTTTGATTGATTGGTGCCTGCATCTTTAAAAGGAGCAAGTTACTGGCTCTCTTTTTTACCATATTTTGGCAGCTCTCTTTTCAGAAACTCCTTGTGGCTTCAACCAGTGTGGACACCATGAACTGACCTCTTGGGAAAGGACTTTCCTTCCTGCCTCCTCTCCTTCTTTGACCCTACCGGTTTGTTTCTATTCTATGTTGTTTGTCCTTCTCAGTTTTGGGTTCTGAAGGTGATCCTCATTGAACCAGCAGTTTGGACCAGAGTGACCTTGGAGCCATGATTCTAGGGGAGATGGTACAGTCAAACAGTTAAAGGAAGCTATCTCTACTCACGTCGCAAGGGGATGAAGCAGGCTCCATGTTAGGCAAACTGGGCATGCTCAAAATATACCCAAAGAAGCCTGGGCTACCACTGTAGACTGTTTTATGGTTTATCACATGCTTTCCTCAAGCCAAGCCACTGGGGCAGACTTTGCTAGTATTATTATCATTTTACAGCTGAAGAAATGAAATTGAGACACAGAAAGGATGAATTACTTGACAATGGACACATAGCTAGTAAGTGTTATTAACTATTCAAATATAGGTCTTCTACCCCCCAAAACACAAGGCTTTTGTAGAAAGATATAAGGGCCAGAAGATCTTCGTCCAGGTATCAGCTACACACTAGCAATGTGATGTTGGGAAACTCCTTTCCTCTTTTTGAACCTCAATTACTTCTTCTGTAAAATTAAAGCGAGTAGATGAAATGTTACTAAGGTCCCTGCTCTAAATCATTGGTTCATACATCTAGAGCCAGAAGAGAACTTAGAAGGCAGAGAGTCCAACCCTCTCATTTTTAAAAAACCCTTACTGTATATTGGTTCCAAGGCAGAAGAGTGGTAAGGGCTAGGCAATGGGGGTTAAGTGACTTGCCCAGGGTCACATAACTAGGAAGTGTCTGAGGCCAGATTTGAACCCAGGACCTCTTGTTTCCAGATTTGTCTCTTTATCCACTGAGCCTTCTAGCTGCCTCTATCCCTCTGGTTTTATAAATTAGGAAAGCAAGACCCATAGAGGCTGTTACTTCGCCCTGCTCATACAGGCAGTAAGTATCCAAATCAGGATTTAAACCTCAGTCTTCTTGCCTTGAGGCTCAGGGCTCTAGCAATCATACCAGGCTACCCATGGTCCTGTGACCACAGACAGACAAAGGTTCAGATAAAATGCTCGTTGAGTCCAGATAATGTTTCACTGTGGTCTCTGTCTCCCTACTAGCACTGACTACATGGTACTAGTATGATAGAACACTTTAGAAATATTTGATTATTTGACCGAAGGGAGAAATCATCTCTTGAAGGATTCTTGGGAGGGAGTAGTGGGGCAGGATGAATGATTATAGATCACAGGATTTATCTTAATACCAGAAAGGACCTTAAAAATCACTTACCACCTCCCCCATTTTACAGATGAGGAAACTGAGGCCTAGAGCACAGAGGGGATCTATGCAAGTAAGTAAATGATGTCCCATTGAAATCCAAGCTTCCTGACCCCAAATCCAAGGTTCTTTCCAGTGCACCTATTTTATCCCTTCTAAGGCGATGATGTAATGAATAATACAAAATGTTCCTGGTCTAAATTAGGCTCTATCCCATTATGGCCACAGAACACACTTGGGGAAATGAAATCTACTCTGGATGTATTCAGAGCTCACCCCCTGTGTCCACCAGGGGTCACCCTTAAGCCCCAGACAGACCAGGCAGGGAGACAGTATCTCTCATTTCCCATCATTCAGGACCTTGGCGATGGAAGGCTTGGGAGGGATGGAGGGGGTGTGGGCAGGAAGGATGATGCCTGGGCTGTAGAATAAGGGGCTGGGGCCATGTGGTGGGCATGGTGTCAGTAGCAGTATCTTGGGCTCCCTTCATTAGGCTGGCATTGGAAAGTGGATAGAAAGCCCAGGACTGTGGAATGGAGAGGGGGTGGGCTACGGGGAAAGTAATCAGGAGAAGAAGAAGAAAGAGGAGGAAAAGGGGAAGGAAGAAGGCAAGCAGAGGAAGGGAAGGATAGTCCTCAGATGTTAGATACAGAAATGAATTAGAACCAAGTGGCCCCTGAGCAAAGGAACCCAAAGGACCCCAGGATCCTAGGCTCCTGGGCCACCTTCTTTACTCCGAGCTCTGAACTTCTAAGACTGAGCGCTCTGGATACTAAATACCTGGAGTTGGGTGGATGGAGATAGCAGGGTTGGGGATAAAGAGAATGCAGGCCCAGGCCTATGGAAACATGGGAGAGAGAGGGAGACAAGAGCCAGATTGCAAGGGATAAGAAATGCTGATTGGTGAGGAGGAGGGAACTGTGACGATAGACCATTCTCTTTTAGGAGTTTAGTAGCAAAGACAAAGTAGTAGAGTGGCTAGAGGGCTGGCCTTGAAGCCTTCAAGACTTGGGTTCAAGTCCTGCCTCTAACAACCTTGCTGGGCAACTCATCTTACTTCTGAGGGCTCTAGATAATTCTAAGACTATAGTTGCAGAGAAACCCATTTGTGTTGATAGAAAGAATATTGTCACTGAGGAGTTCGGTGCACTTCTAAAATCAGAAGATCCATCTCTTCTTAGGGAAGGAGAGAGATAGGAAGGTAATTATAGGTCTATGGCTAAGGGGCACTCACAGAATCATGTAACTACTGGGGCTCAGTGCTGGAAGAGACTGTGACTGGGCAGAAATCCTCCGAACAATATCCAGTTCCCTCCCAAAGTCTTCCACTGATCAGAAATTCAATATTTCTCTCCTTCTCCACCTTCATCCCAAACCCTTTGGAGCCCCTGAAATCAGACTGAACCGCCAGGCAGTAGGTGAGGTGCAGGAGAACCAGGCATAAATGAAGGAGCTAAGTGGAGGGAGATCATGGAGGCAGGGTCTTAGGCATTAGGATGCTCCCTACCCCGACCCATAGCCAGACACACACACACACACACACACACACACACACACACACACACACACACAGCCCTCCAACAGTTCCCAGGGGGTTCCATGATATCGGACATCTTCTTACTTCTCCTGCCTTCATGAAGGAATAAAAGAAGTTACTGGAGACAGAGGGGGTCCCTAGCCTACCTCTTCCCCCCACCTTCACCAGCTATCCCGCCTTGACCGCTCCTTTGGTCAATGACTTCTTTTATCAAACCTACATCCTTCCTACAGCCATTTATGAGCTCCTTCTCTCCTGGGATGTTCTCAGGCACCATCCTGGACTCTTTCATCTCTACCCGACTCTCCCTCTATGCACAAAGAAATTTAGTAGAAATCTCTTCTAAAAGATGCATTTTCTCCCATGTACCTCTCCCCTCCCTCCCCTCCCTGCCACCCACCATATGCACTTCCTCTTCTTCCCTATACATATTCCTCTCTCCCACTTCCATTGCACACTCAAGGCTCTGTGGAGAGGCGGCCCTGACAATCAAGAGGGGCCACTGACTGATTCACTCTTTCCAATCAGAGTCCTGAGGGGAGATGGCAATGGGTGCTGAGACCTGTAGCTGCAGGCCCAGCCCCAGCCCAGCAAAAATCCCCAGCCCGACCCAGCCCTGGCCCAAGGGCTTTGCTGCTGAGGAGGGGAGACAGGCAAGGGATAGTGGGAGAGGATAGATAGGAGGAGTCAGGAAGGGAAAGTTTCAGGGGAAGTTAAATAGGGGAAAACAAGGAGAAACAGAAAGAAGAGAAAAGGGAAGGATCAGGAGGGGAGAAGAGGAGAAGAAAGAGGAAGATTAAATTTTACAGAATCTGACTCTGAGCAGCCCAAATTATCCTGGGTTTTCTTTGTGGACCTTGTTCTTGACTATAAGGTCTGGATCTCTGAATTCTACATTCTGTGAGCAGCATCCCAGACGAGGCTCTAGGCTCCAGATTCTGAGCTCTGGATTCCAAGCTCTAGGCTCTAAGCTTCAAGGCTCCTGGTTCTGGGCTCTAGGCATTAACATCTAGACTCTAGACTACCAGTTCTAAACTCCAGGTTCTAAGCTTTGATCTTCAGGTTTCTGGCATTTTAAGTCTAGTTACTAAGATCTAGGTTCTGAGCTCTAGATTCTAGGCTTTGGATCATATTTGACTCTGGCTCCAGAGTATAAAGCAAAATCTCTCTTTAGACTAGCCCAGAAAAGAGCAATAGGAACCTGGAGCATTCAACCATTCTCTGTCCTAGGCTCAGACAGGATGTCTCCTCTTTGCTTTGAGCACACTATGCCTCTTCCTGGAGGGCAAAGTCTTTGGAGGCCCCCTCAGCATTGGTTTTGCTCTCTCACACAGACAGGTTCTAGAACAGAAGAATATCTTCCTCCATCACCTGCAAGTGGAGCCCCCAAAGAGACTGGGGCCAGAGGATGAAGCCATAAGTAGGCTAATGTCCGAAGAGGGGACAGTGATCTTCAGATACTGAACTCTTCAACATGGCTGTGCTTCGTAGGATTTTAGAGCTAGAAGGAACTTTAGAGATCATGTAGTTTAGACTCTTATTTTACAGATCAGGGAATTGAAGGTTAGAGAAGTAAATTGACTTGTCCCAAGTCACTGAGATAATTAGTAGCTGAGCTAGGATTCAACCTCAGGCCTTCTGATTCCAGACATGATGTTCCTCTACTACCCACACTGCCTTGGGACACTCAGAAGGACCCCTCTTCAGGTAAGGGTTAGACAATCTCTGCCACTTCTAAGCAACAAGTATTCACTGATTTTCTGATGAGGCGAGTGGCTGGGGACAGCACACTTGGGGAAGGGGATTCCCAGGGGACACTCTCTGGGGACCAGAAATGATTTTAGGCTCCCAGATGGAGAATTAATTGGAAGCCCCAGATGGCATTGCAGTGGGCTGGAATCAGGAGGAAGTTGGTAGCTCTGAGGAAAGCTATGGGACCAGAGGGATGAGCAGATGTAGAAAAGGAGCACTACCATAATTTATTGGACAAAGTCAGGAAGTTTGGGGTTCAAATCCTGCCTCAGGCACTTATACTTGTATAAACCTGGGCAACTCATTTACCTTGTATGGGCCTCACTTCTTCATCTTTAAATTGAGGGGAATGGCCTCCTAGCTCAAAATCTATTTTCCATTTATTGCTTGATCCAGTTGTATCCAGAATAAAAGATGCCCCTTCCTGCACCCAGAGCTCTGGGAAAGAGAAAGGAACCACAGGATGTGGGTTTCTGATCATCCTTACTTTACTCCTCTATAAAGATCAGGGATGAGCTGAAGGTGAAGGAAACTCAGGCCTTCTAGACCAGTGGTTCCCAAACTTTTTTGGCCTACCTCCCCCTTTCCAGAAAAAATATTACTTAGCGCCCCTGGAAATTAAATTTTTTTCATTTTAATAGCAATTAATAGGAAAGATAAATGCACCTGTGGCCATCACCGCCTTCCTGGAATGCTGCAGCATCCACCAGGGGGTGGTGGCACCCACTTTGGGAATCACTGCTCTAGACCAAAGCCTCCAAGACAAAGAGAAGGAAGAAGGAGGGCTAAAGCCAGAATACCAGGAAGTAGGAAAAAGAAGCCATCAGGAAAGAGATTGCTATGGGCTCCATGTCTGGGATTGGTGAGAAAGGTCTAGGGAAGCTTAATTTGGGGCTCTGACTCCCCCTGTTCCCTCCCCAATTTCTCCCAATTTCACATTCTCTTAAGCAAACACTCTTCAGTGGGGAACACCACCAGTGTGACCAGTGATGGGCACAGAGAAGCAGGTGAAGGGGGAGGAGTCCTTGTCCTTGTGTCAATCCCAAGAAAATACTAGGAAGAGGGCCAATGACCCTCTTCTTATTTTTGCTGTAGGTGCTGAATGTTAGTGAGCTATACTTGGTCCAAGTCAGGCCCTAGAAGAGGGCCCCTTAGGGAGAGAGATAAGAGTTGGGGCACTCACAGAGCCACCAGCCTAGTTCTCTTCTCATCTGAACTATCACAACAGTCTTCTGCTTACCCTATCTTACTCTACTCATATGGCAGGAAATGTTTCTATGCCCCTGTTCAAACAACTCCAGTGACTATTACCTTCAGGATCTAATAGAAATTCTTCTATTAGGCTTTTTTAAAGTTATTCATCATATAACCTAGGAAAACTTTTATAGAAATTTGCATAATGTGTAATTAGTAATTAATAAATAAAATTAAAAAATAAAGTTACTCATAACCCATCTCCTTCCTACCTTTCCAAGTCTTCTCATACTTCCCTCCATGACACCACAATCCAGCTATACTACCCCACTTGCAATCCTTCCTCCATCAACCAACTCCTTCCTTTTGTTGGATTACATAGGGTGTTCAGGTAAGACTAGTATTTCCAGTGTGAGGGCTTACCAAGCTCTTTCTAGGGCTACTTTACTCCGTTGGGGTCCACATGACTCCAGTTCTTGCCTGTGGCTCCCAGAAGCTGTAGCATGCCCAACAGTCACATCAGGGTCAACCATCTCCAAAGACAGACTAAACCAGGTTGAGGACAACTGAAGACGAGTTAGGTGAGTGAATAAATTAGGAAGGTGTCTAGACCAGGCATGTGAAGACTTCCCCTGGTGGAAGAGACAGATGTGAATAATTTGTTCCAACAACCATGAAGACAGAGGGAGCTGTGAAGTGTTTAGAACTTAGACCTCAAAGATGCTAAGTTCTTCCACTGTATCCCAGGTAATGACCCATCATTTTGATTTATTTTTCCTGCCACTGGACTTTGAGGACTCTGGAAGAGAGAATGAGGCTGACAATTTTGTACATTTCTGTGTCACCTAAATCCAATTTATGTAGAAGTCAAAGGACAACAGCAGTGATGTCATTTTGGTCCTCTTCAAGTGCAGAAGACAACCACCAACCTTTCCTTTGTGCTATTTCCATTTCTGGTCCCCATGCCTGGAATGCTTTGACATCTCTTAGCTTCCTTAAAGACTCAGCTCAAATGCCACCATCACATGTGGCCTTTCCCAGTGTCCCAATTGCTAGTGCCTTCTTGTCTCAGATTTCCTTCCATCTTTCTGTCTAGATCTTCTCTCCTCTGGCACTGCCACCACTCTGGCACAGACCCTCATCGCTTCATACCTGGAGGATCACAGTGGCTCCTGGTAGGTGACCTACCTCAAGTCTCTCCCCATTCAGATCCATCCTCCATTCAACTTTAAAATTATTCTTCCTAAAGAACAGGTCTGACCATGACATTACCATTGTTCATAGACATCCTCTGGTTCCCTGTCATTTCCGGGATCAAATAGAAAACCATCTGTTTGGCTTTGAGAGCCCTCCTTCCTACCTTTCCAATCTGCTCCCTCACCTCATGCACTCTGGGGTCCAGGGACATTGGCCTCCTTGCTAGTCCTCTCCAACAACACTCCATTTCCTGACACAGAGAATGTGGCTCTCCTGCGTACCCAACACTGCCCACCTCCCGAGCTTCCCTGGCTTCCTTCAAGCCTCAGCTAAAATCCCACATTTTGCAAGAAACCATTTCTAGGCTTCCTTCACGCTTTAATGCCTTCCCCCTATTTAATGCCTTCTCCTATATATTCTGGAAATCTCTCCCCCCGCATTAGACTGTGAGCTCCTTAAGGGCAGGAAGATGTTTTGCCTTTCTTTATATGTATGGCACATAGTGTTTACTGACTGACTGATTGACAATGTGATATTATGAGGAAAGCCCTAGATTTGGAGTCAGAAGGCCTGGTTTTGAATTCCAGTTCTTAGAGATGATGCAGTAGATAGAGTTTCAGGTCTGGAATTAGGAAAACCTCTATTCAAATCCAGCCTTATACACTTAATTAGCTGTGAGACCCTGAGCAAGACACTTATGTCTGCCTCAGTTTCCTCATCTGCAAAATGGAAATAATGATAGCATGATAGCACCTGCCTCCCTAGGTTGTTGTTAAGTATTAAATGAGAAAATATTTGTAAAGTGCTTTGCAACTCTAAAGACACCAAATAAATAAATTTAGTCACTCACCTAACTCGTCCTCGGTTACCCTCCATCTGGTTTAGTCTGTCTTTGGAGATGGTTGACCCTGATGTGACTGCAGGGCATGCTACAGCTTCTGGGAGCCACAGGCGAGAACTGGAGGCGTGTGGACCCCAAAGGAGTAAAGTAGCCCTGGAAAGAGCTTGGTAAGCCCTCACACCTGAAATACTAGTCTTCCCTGAACACTCCATATACTCCAACAAAGGGAAGGAGTTGGTGGATGGAGGAAGGATTGTTGGAGGAACTGTAAGTGGGATAATATAAGATAATGAGAAGGGCAAGGGACAGACTAAAGACAAAGCTGGGGAGAGATGAAATTGGAGATAGGTCTGGAGACAAATAAGGGGTGGGGATGAGCTAAGCCATTGAGTAAGAGTAAGTCTGACTGTGTCTAGACAAGGCTCTGAAAGAGCCAGCCTCTAGCCGAGGTGGGGAGAGTAGGGACCATAAGGAGGGGGGACAGATTCCTCCTGCTGCTCTGAGCTAAAATAATTCTTATTCTGTTAACAGGGAAAACTGTGTATAAGGGCTGCTATGCCCTGCTCTGGTCAGAGGCGTGTGTCCAGTTCAGGGAGTTACATTAAAGGAAGGAAATAAAGCAAGCTGGCCCAGAGGAAAGCAAGAGAACGGTGTTCTGACACGTCCCAGTGGGAAGGGGGCAGCTCCTACCGCCAGGTCCCTGAGGCTTCGCTCAGGAGGGTTTTCTGGATCCAGAGCGGGCTGTAGCCCTGATTTCCTGGGGGCTCTTAGCCTCCAGTTCCCTGAAGTATTGCCAAGCATCTGGGATCCCACCCTCTATCCCCATTCAGCTCTCCTGGCCCAGGGGAGAATGTCTCAGATTCAAATAAAGTGTTACTAAGGAATTGTAGTGAAGAAAAAAAAAAGCTGTATAAAAATGAATTATTGTAATTATTATTATTAAGGGGGAAAGTCATGTCAATGGGAGTTACAAAGCCTGTGTAGTCATGTTTACAAAGGTCTTCTTCAAGCCATCTGAACCCCTGCCTAGGCTTTCAGAAACCCTACCTGACTTCCACAGGTGCAAAGAGCATGGGTTTGGAAGCCCAAAGGAAGGGAAAGAGCCACTGGGGATGACTCCTGGGACATGCAAAGCTATATAAACTTGTATGGCCCTCATGGACCAATTTGACCTCTCTCATGGCCTGACCCTGTGTGATGCTGTCTGACCTTATCTCACCCTGTCTGAGCATGCTTGACCAGAGGGTCGCCCTGTATGAACTTCTCTGAATCTGTTCTATCCCTGTCTGACCTTTGTGACCCCTTTCTGATCCTGTAGGACCTCCCCAGCTCTGTTCAATCTTGCCAGACCTTCTCTGACCCTATATGACCTTGTCAGACATTTCCACCCTCTGACCCCCTCTCTTATTCCTTTCTGATCCCTCCTAGACTTCTCTGGCCTCTCTCTGACCCTCTGACCAAGCCTGAACTTGTCTAACCTCTCTCCGACCCTGCCTCATCCTGTCTGACCCTCTCTGATCCTGCCTGACCTTGTCTGATACTCTCCATTTAAAAAGTAGTAATTTGTTGAGAGGCAGAGGTCACATTAGATGCCCTGGAGGGAGAGAAGTTCATGCACCCTTGTAGACCCTCCAGAGAACCACACACATCAAAAAATAAAAACTGGCACCAGATGGAAACATGGGCCAATTGGAGTTGGAGAAATGGAATGATGCAGAGCTGAAAACATAAATCAATACAGAAAAACTGACCGCTAGGGAATCATAGACAGACAGACAGACAGACAGACAGACAGACACACACACACACACACACACACACATATACATACACACACAGTTCAAGGGAAACCTGGCCAGGATAGATCCTTCAGTACATCTAATAGATGTGGAAAGAGAAATAGAACTTGGGTGTGGATGAAGAGATGGAAAGGTCCAGCCTTACTTGGACCTAGAGAGAAGCCTGTGGCTCAGAAAATATAAGCATCCCCAAAGGGAAAGAAGGATCAGAATAGCAGGAGGAATCAATATGGAGAAGCAACATTCCAATCCTTTTGCTAATGTTGATAGAAAATGTTTTTCTCTAACATTATAAACTCTTGGTCAAGAAACTGAGGACTTAAGGGGGTATAGATGACATTTTTATTATTGTTACTAATTGAAGGCAAAAAAACTTCAAAAGAAAAAGTAGGATCTGGGAAGTGAACATCTATTTAAGAAGATAATATCTGAGAATGGTATTTGGATTTATGGACCTCTGCTTAAAATTTGAGAATAACTAGCTCCTGGTCAGGGATGAAGTAGACTTAATAATGACTAGTAAGTCCGAAGTTTAAAGCCTAATCAAAGGTTTTTTTACTGAAAAGGAAGAGGGAAGAAGACTACCAATGATTATATACCACAGAGAATACTTATATTGTAGAGGGGAAATAGTAATAGATTCACAGAACTCTACAAGAGACAAAATCCAAGAAAGAAGTCCAATAAAACCTATGGCTTTGATTATTACTACCCTAATGTACAAAGCATAGATAATTAATAAGTGAGCTAGAGTTCCAAATTCAAGAAGGAAGATGTGCTCTTGTATGCATTATGGAGATTTGGTGGGAATTATAATCTATTATTAGATTATGTCTCTAGAGGGACATTAATTATCCAAAAGATAGCTAGATGGGGGGGGGCAACTAGGTGGCACAATGGATAGAGCACCAGGATTGGAGTTGGGAGGATCTGGGTTCAAATTTGACCTCAGACACTTCCTAGCTGGGTGATTCTAGATTTAACCCCATTTGCCTAACCCTTGCCCATCTGTCTTAGAGTTCTTACTAGGACAGAAAGTAAGATTTTTAAAAATGACAGCTAGGTGGTATATTTGGTAAACTGTTGGACCTGGAGTCAGGATGATCTGTGTTCAAATTCCATCTCAGTTATGATGTGACTCTAGGGAAGTGACTTAAGCTCTCTTTGCATCAGTCTCCTCATCTGTAAAAGAAGGATGATAATAATATCTACCTCCCAGGGCTATAGTATGGGGAGGAAGTGAGATATTTGTAAAGAGTTTTGTAAACCTTGAAATACTACATAAATGCTAGCTATCATCATCATTATTATTATTAACTGAAAAATAAAGGAAACAGGGAGGTCAATTAAATAGCATGTTATATTAAGATATACTCATACCAAAAAAACAAAAACAAAAACAACACATATACACAAAGGAGAGGGAGAACTACTAGGTGACCAGTGGATTGAGAGCCAAGCCTAGAGAGAGGAGATCCTAGGTTCAAATCTGGCCTCAAATATTTCCTACCTGTGTGTCCCTGGGCAAGTCACTTAACCCCCTTTGCCTAGCTCTTACCACTCTTCTGCTTTGGAACCAGTACATAGTATTGATTCCAATACGGAAGATAAGGGTTAAAAAAAAAAACCAAGAGATTTGGAGAAGGATTGGTCAGAGGAGGTGGATAATATATGGGGCAGAACTGCAGACCGCCTGAACAGAAAGAAGAGTCTGGGAAATAGATCCTAGGCTTGTTATGGAAGCATGATATGATAGTGATGAGAGACTTCAATTATCTGCCATAAAGCAAGCTCTTACTCTTCCTAGAGCAAAGCAATTATTTGTTTGCCTTCGCGATGATTTCACCCTTCAAATGGCAGAGGAAGCAGAATCAGAAAACTCCATTCTAGACCTGGCTTTCACCAAGGAGGAGAAGCTGGCTGCCAGAAATAATGGGTACCTTGAGGGGAAGTGTCCACTCTATCTTTAGCATCTGTGATGGAGGAGGAGAGGAAAGATAGGGCTGGTATAATAAACACGCTGGATTTTAGATTTCAAAGGGTTCAGAGAAAGAATAGGCAGGTTCCCATAGCCTCCGGTTTTAAAGAGCCCAGGTAAGATGATACACTCTCAAGAGAAAAAGGTCTGTAAGAAGAGAAACCAGAACAATGAGGAGGAAAAGAGGCGAGTATCAAAAAGCAAAAAAAAAAGATGAGAAATAAGTAAACAAACTGAGAATTTTAAAAGTTGTGGCCATAAGATAGAAGGAATGGAGGATGGATGTAAAATCATGGCATGGTTGAGGAAGACTGATGTCAGCAGTGCCAAAAAGACTACAAGGAGCTAAGAACAACAGTGACTTTTTAAAGGCTATTTGCAGGGGACCCTGGACAAATCACTTAACCCCCATTGCCTAGCCCTGACCACTCTTCTGCCTTGGAACAGATATATAGTATTAATTCTAAGACAGAGGACAGGGTTTAAAAAAAAGGCTGATTAAGAGAAAGTCAAGCCATTTTTTCTAGCTATGTGACCCTGGGCAAGTCACTAGAAGACCAATAAAATCCATGGCTTTAATTATCACTACCCTAATGTCCAAAGCAAAGATAACTAATAGGTGAGCTAGAGCTCCAAATTCAAAAAGGAAGATATGCTTTTGTATGCATTATGGAGATCTGATGGGAATTATAATCTATTATTAGATTATCCTCATTGCCTAGCCCTTACCGCTCTTCTCCCTTGGAACCAATATATAGTATTGATTCTAAGACAGAAGAGAAGGGTTATTTGTTTTGTTTTGTTTTAAGTATTTGGGAATTAGTTAGGTAGTATAGTGGAGAGAGTGCCAGACTTGGAACTGGGGAGACTTGGGTTCAAATCTGGCCTCAGACATTTCCTATAGATGTGATCCTGAGCAAGTCACTTAACCCTGTTTGCCACTCTTCTGCCTTAGAATCAATATTAAGACAAAAAAAATAAGGTTTAAAAAAAAGCTATTTGGAAACAAAAAGAGGAGAATTAACCAATCAACCAACAAGCATTCATTAAACAAAGACTACATGCCAGACTGTGAGGATATAAAGCAAAAGTGAAAACAATGTCTCCCCCCAGGAACTTGGAGTCTAGCTGAAGGAGCCACGTTCACGTGTAGGTGACACACACCCAGGGAGAAGTTCCAGGTTTGAGTTCATTCTGAAAGATGGGTAAAAGCCATCAGGGGTCAGTTCCTTGTGTCTAAGCCCAGAGCTAATGGGAAAAAGTCTGTTGGTCAATTTATAAGAGATGGGGAAGAAACTGAATTCACCTCGGACACTTTGATCTCTTCATAGAAAATAAAGATTCTTCTTGCAGAAAAAAAGGAAAAAATATATGTGAAATAGAAACAAGGTATGATGCAAGAAGGGAGAAGGAGAGGAAGGAAATATGTGTTTATATAGCTCTTACCATGTGCCAGGCACTGAGCTAAGTGCTTTTCGCAACCACGATGGGCAGCTAAGGTGGCGCCATGGATGGAGCACCAAGCCTAAAGTCAAGGAGACTTCTCTTCCTGAGCTCAAATGTGGATTCTGACACTAGCTGTGTGACCCTGGGCATGTCGCTTAAACACCTCTACCTCAGTTTCCTCATCTGTCAAACGAGCTGGAGAAGGAAATGGCAAACCACTCCAAGTATCTTTGCCAAGAAAACCCCAAATAGGGTCACAAGGAGTCCAGCACAACTGAAACAACTGAACAACAAAGTAATAATAATAGTAATAACTACCATTTACATAGCACATACTATATGCTTTATTTATTTATTTATTTATTTTAAACCCTTGTACTTCGGTGTATTGTCTCATAGGTGGAAGATTGGTAAGGGTGGGCAATGGGGGTCAAGTGACTTGCCCAGGGTCACACAGCTGGGAAGTGGCTGAGGCCGGGTTTGAACCTAGGTCCTCCTGTCTCTAGGCCTGACTCTCACTGCACTGAGCTACCCAGCTGCCCCATACTATATGCTTTTTACAAATATCATAATAATAGCTAATATGTTTATAATGCTTACTATTATAAAATGCTAAGCACTTTATAATTTTTAATTATATTCAATCCTTACAACAATCTTGAGAGATAGGTATCATTATCCTCTCCGTTTTACAGATGCAGAAACTGAGGCAAATAGAGGTTAAACAATGTGCCCAGAGTGACAAGCGAATTAAGGATCTGAGGTCAGATTTGAACCCAGGTCTTCTTGACTCCAGGGCCATCATTGTGTCTACAGAGGCCTCCATACCTCCACAGGTGGAATACCAATATGGTGGGGCGAACAGGGCAGGATCCAGGAGGAAACAGGCTTTGAAAGCAAAGAGGTCTGTGGCTCAGATAGTGGAATGATGATAACTGACAATGGAGTGGACACAGAACTGTCCCACTCTTGTTTCTGTGTCTTTGGGGGCTGTCCAGTGGGAGTCCAGTCCTTGGGAACCTGTTTCTGGAAGTTCCTGATGGTGATGATGAGAGATGGAGGGACCCAGCTCTCCACTTTAGGGAATGCACACAGCCATTCTGGAGTGATCCCTTTGGATTGAAGAAGGACTTTTTGGATGGCCGCTGAGCTGGAACAGAGAGTGCAAACAAAAGGCTCTAATGGAGAAATAAGTCTAAAAGACAAAGTCTGAGCTCTGGAAGGCTGGCAGGTGCTAGGCAGGGGGAGGGATGCCTTTCTCCCCACCATTGGACCGGCCAATGAGTAAATGGCCCCCCTAGACAAATTTATGCCTAGCTTTGTGGGTAACTTCTTTCTTTTGGTCTGGGGCCTTGTGAGATTTAAGAAAGGTCGGAGGAGCAAGAGGGTCAGTGATGAGAGTCCATACCGATCACTGGTAGCCAGGGCTGCAGAAGTGACCTGCTTGACCCAGGCCAGCAATGGGTCACCCTAGTAGCCAGGCATGAAGATGCTGTATCCTGTGGCAAAGGAAGATTTGTCCAGATGCTATGCCTCATGTGGAAATGAATTTGGTGGCAAGGATGTTTTGAAACAATTGTTTTAACTCTGAGCCCACTCTTTTTAGAGATCAAGGTAGAACAAGAGAAAGCATGCCCCTGGTTCTGAGGGATGTTTTTGTACTGTTGTTCTCGCTCTGTCTTCTCAGTAAATAACCATTTGTAAAAACTAATTAATTAGGGCAGCTGGGTGGCTCAGTGGATGGAGAGCCAGGCATAGAGATGGAAAATCCTGGATTCAAATTTGGCCTCAGACACTGCTTAGCTGTGTGACTCTGGGCAAGTCACTTACCCCCATTGTCTAGCCCTTATAGCTCTTCTGCCTTGGAACCAATACACAGTATTAATTCTAAGACAGAAGGCAAGGGTTTAAAAAATCTAATTAATTTCAGGGTAGCTAGGTGACTCAGGGGATAGAATACCAGGGGGAAAACAGGAGGTTCTGAATTCAAATCTGGTCTCAGATACTTCCTAGCTGTGTGACCCTGGGCAAGTCACTTAACCCCAATTTCCTCACCCTTATCACTCTTTTTCTGCCTTAGAACCAATACCAAGTATTGATTTTGAGACAGAAGATAAGGGTTTTTTTTAACTAATTAATGTTAGTTAATCCATATTACGTGAAAATCATCTAGAAATTAATTTTAGGGGGAACACACCAGAACAGGGTTTTAAGAAGTTAACACTAGAGCGGGTCTCCAGTACCTCAAAGGAAGGCTAACTGATGATGATCATCTCCTAGAACTCTCAAGAGAAATGTAAGTAGTCATACTCCAAGGACCTGACCTGTGAGTGTGTTGTGGACTAGGAGAGCAAATTGAAAGTCTTGCTACCCGTCCACTGAAATTTTGAAAAAGGACGACAAAAAAGGACAATAGGGATTTTATGCTAACCACATGTAAGGAAACAGGGAGAGAGGACCTAGCTGTCCTTGAAGATCTCAAGGCATCAGGCCCAGACAAATTATATCCTGGGACACTAAAAGACCTGGCAGAAAGTGATTGCCGAGTCATTGTCTTGGAAAGAGCATGGAAAAATGGAAAAGGTATTGGAGAAGGGCAAATGTTCCAATCTGGAAGGAAAGGAAGAGAACGAAGTCTACGCTGGGGAGCAATAGTGTGCATTAAGAGAGGCCTAGTGACCAGAATTAAGTCCAACACCGACTTCTTGTGTTCTGCATGAGTAAGCCCCATCTGGATTGGTGTGTCCAGTTCTAGGTGTTAAGGAAAGACATTGATAAGTTGGAGATCATACAGAGGAGGGCCACCAGATAGGTGAAGGATCTCAAATTCATATTGGATCAGTTGGGGGCGTTAAACCTGGGTGTATTAGTTTGGGGTGACAGGATCGGGGAACCCGAGGTTCATAATAGCCATGTTTGAGTATTTGAAGGGCTACATGTAGCACAGGTCTGAATTTCCCCAGAAAGTAGACTTAGGAGGAATGGGAGGGAGTTACAAAGAGGCACAAGGATGCCCAATATCAAGAAAAACTCCCTGGCCACTCAATTAGAGCCACCCCAAAGTGGAATGGGCTGATTTAAGATACAGCAGGTTCTCCCTCATTAGAGATACTGATCAAGACCTGAGGGCTAAGGGGCACAGATGGTGTTTTCATTACTGTTTCTGACCAGAAACTTAAGATTTTAAAAGAAAAAGGAAGACCTGGGAAGTGAACAAATACTTAAAAAGATGAGATCCTGGATGGCTACTTGTTGGGGATATTGTAGAATGGGATTATTATTCAGGTATCAGTTGTTACAGGTTGTTAGGTGGTGTGGTGGATAGAACGTTGTGTGTGGAGACAGGAAGACTCATCTTTCTGAGTTCGAATCTAGCCTCAGACTCTTACTAGCTATGTGGCTCTAGGCAAGTCACTTAACCCTATTTATTTAGCTCAGTTTCTTCATCTATAAAATGAGCCAGAGAAGGAAATGGCAAATTGCTCCAGTATCATTGCCAAGAAAACCCCAAATGGGGTCATGGAGAGTTAGAGACGACTGAAACAATTCAGCAACATCAGATATGCCAGACAGCTTCTGATTCTGTGATTCTATACATTATTAAGTACCACCAAAGGATAAAGCCCTGTCTAACACAATGAGAATATAATGATTAAACAGAAAAGCAGTTCCTGCCCTCAAGGTGCTTACATTTTACTGTGGGAGGAAAAGAGTTGGGGCTCGAAACAAATGTAAGAATAATACAAGGTAGGGAGCTGCTAGGTGGCTCAATGAATTGAGAGCCAGGCCCAGAGATGGGAGGTCCTGGGTTCAAATCTATCCTCAGATACTTCCTAGCTGTGTGACCCTGGGCAAGTCACTTAACCCCCATTGCCTAGCTCTTACCACTCTTCTGCCTTGGAATCAATACACAGTATTAACTCTAAGACAGAAGGTAAGGATTTAAAAAATAAAAAAAGAATAATACAATGTAGTAGAAGATCAAGGCAGAGAAAATGTCCAGATAAAAAGTTCTAAGAAAATTTCAACTGGTAAGCATCAGAAAAAAAACATCGTGGAGAGAGTAGCACTTCAGCTGGTCCTCAAAAAGAGAGAAAGTTTCTTCTAAAAGGCAAAGAGGAGAAATGTTTTTCAGACATGATGACAGGGCTTGTGTGAATACGTGGAGGAAGAGGATGGAGCGTTGAGTCTAAGAAATAGTTTGATTGGAACAGAAAGGGTACGAATCAATCATTCAATCACTAAGCATTCCACAAACACCTACTATGTGCCAGATACTGTATTTGTCACTTAGAATCTATAAGAGGAAAAATGTAGATAGAGTTTATAAGATTTAAGCAATAATTTTATGGATCAAATGGAAAGTGTCAGCAAGATCACAGTAGAGTTTTATCATTAAAAAAAAATTATTAATAGCTTTCCACCCTTACCTCCAAACATATCCCACCTGTTTCCAATGAAACCTTTCTTTTTAATAAAGAATAAATTTTTTAAAGAGTTTGGAGGAAGATAATTCAGCAAAATTAATGGCCACATGAGCCCCGACTGACCATAGATGTGAGGTTTCTCCCATAGTCCCCCACTTCTGAAAAGAAGGGAGGCAGGTACAATCTGTCTTCCTTATTTGGGACCAAGCCAATTCTTATAATTTCATAATAAGTGTAGTGTTCGATTTCATTTTTGTCATTGCTCTTCTTTTATTTACATTGTAGTCACTATATATATATATGTATATGTATATGTATATGTATATGTATATGTATATGTATATGTATATGTATATGTATAATTTTCCTGGTTTGGCTTTATATTGGTTCATCAAAGTTCTCCCACGCTTCTCTACATTCTTCATGCTTATCATTTATCATAGGACAGTGATATTCCATTATATCCATGTGGTACCACTGCTTGGCCATTCCCTAATCAATGGACATCTATCTACTTAGACCACAGCATAATTAGATTTGAAATGGGTTGAATAAATAGACCCAAAGAGTTGCTTATGGTGAATGGCTCCGTGTCAACTTGGAGGGAGGTCCCTCTGGAGTGGCCCAAAGTTCTCTCCTTGGCTGGGTGCTGGTCAGTTTTTTCCTAATCAAAGATTTGAATGCTTATCAAATTTCCAAATGACACAAAGCTGGGAGGGATAGATAACATATTGCATGGCAGGGTAAGAATTTAAAAAAAAACAACAACTTGATAGGTTAGAATGATGGGCCAAATCTAATTAGATGAAATTTAATAGAGATAAATCTAACATCCTAAAATTGGGCTCAAAAATTGACTCCACGAGACAAGATGGGGGAGGTATGGCAGTTCATGTAAAAAAGATTGGGATATTTAGTGGAAGCAAGCTCATTATGAGGCGTCTGGAAGATATGGCAACCAGAAAGGCTAATTTGATTTTTAGGCTGCATTGAGAGGAGCAGTATTCAGACGTGAGAGCTAATGGGAAGGCTGGATGCTGCTCTAGTCAGATCACACCTAGAGAAATAATAAAAATAACTAGCATTTATATTGTGCATTAAGGTTAGCAGAACATTTTAGAAATAGGATTTCGGTTTATCCTCACCACAACCCTGCAGGATAGGTGCTGTGATTTTCCCTATATGACAGATGAGGAAACTGAGGCAGGCGGTGATGCAATGATTGCCCAGGGTTACACAGATTTGAATTTGGGTCTTCCTAACTCCCAAGTATCCACTACGAGTGCTATATTAGGTTATTGGTTCTACTTTCAGGAGTGATATTGACAAGCTGAAATATATCCAGAAAAGGGATTTGACTTAGGAGCTGCTAGTAGCACAGTGGCCTGAATTCAGGAGGACATGGGTTCAAATCTGACCTCAGACACTTTCTAACTGGGTAACCCTGGGCAAGTCATTTAACTTCAATTGCCTAGTCCTTACCACTCTTCTGCCTTAGAACCAATACTAAGACAGAAAGTAGGGGATTTTGTGTGTTTGTTTTAAGGGCAGGAAATTATTTTGTTTTGCTTGATTCCAGAAAGTAGAGCCAGAACCAATAGCTAGATATTACCTAAAGACAGATTTAGACTCAGTCTAAGAAGAAGAAAAAAACAACTTCCAAATAATGAGGGCTATCCAAAAGTAGAATGGGCTTCCTCACTAGGAGGATAGTGAGGCCCCTCACTTCCTCACTTTTCCTCACTTCCTCACTTCTTTGGCCAACAAGAGATCAAGAGGAATCTGGGTACCTACTCATTGTGATATTATAGAGGGAATTCTGTGCAGCTATGAGTTGGACTAGAAGTTTCTGAGCTCCCTTCCCTCTTGGAAATGCTGTGAACCTATGATTTTGCTGTCTGAAACTATGTTGGGTTGAGGGGAGTGTGGGAGATTTATAAAACTTAGCATTCATTGTAGCAATTAGAATGAAGACTCCCAGAGTGGGAGGAACTTTTTAATAAATAAAATAAATTAATAACCATTATAAAATATAAATTTTATGACAAAATACTTTAATAAAATAAATTAAATACCCATTTCAATCACTCAACATTCAATGAGCAATTTTAAAATTTGATTAATTGATTTTTTTCAGATATATGTAGAAACCATTTGTGATAGTTGTTTTTCAACATTTTAGATTCAGATTTTCTTCCTCCCTTCCCCACTCTTCTCCAAGGTGGTAAATAATCTGATATAAGGTATACCAGTGTTTTCATGCTGTACATACTTCCAAATTGCTCATGTCATGACAGAAGACATATATCACACATATAATAAAAAATTCATAAAGAAAATAAAAGATGGAGTGCTTTGATCTGCAATCAGACTCTAGTAGTTCCTTCTTTGGCTGTGGAGAGCCTTTTTCATCATGGGTCCCTTGTAGATATCTTGGGAATTTGTTTTGCTGATAATAGCTCAGTCCTTCACAGTTGATTTGTGAATTGCAAATTGTGTGAATTTGTGAATTGTGAATATTATAATATTTCTGTTACTGCATACGTTGTTCTCCTGGTTCTGTTCACTTCACTTTGCATCAGTGTTACACGTAAGTCTTTCCAGGTTTTTCTGAACTTATCCCATTCATTGTCTCTTATGGCACAATAGTATACCATTACAACCATATATCACAACATGTTCATCCCCACAACTGATGGACGACCCTTCAGTTTCCAATTCTTTGCCACTAAAGAAAAAACTGATAAAAATATCTTTGTACAAGTAAGGCCTTTTCCTTGTCCCTGATCTCTTTGGGAAATAGACCTAGTAGTGGTATTTCTGGGTCAGAGGGCATGCATAGTTTTATGACCTTTTGATGGTGGTTCCATATTGTTCTCCAGAATGGTTGTATCAGTTCACAGTTCCCCTAACAATATATTCATGTCCCAATTTTCTCATATTCCCTCCAACATTTCTCATTTTTCTTTTTTGGACATGTTAGCCAATCTGGTGGGTGTGGTGTCTCAGAGTGGTTTTAATTTGCATATTTCTCTATTCAATAGAGATTTGCAGCATTTTTCTCAAATGACTACAGAGAGTTTTAATTTCTTCCTTTGAGAACTGCCTGGACAAGTAATTATTCAGTATTTATTATGTATCAGGCACTGAGCTAAGCTCTGGAGATACAAAGAGAAGCAAAAAGAAAAACAGTCCCTGCCCTCAAGGATCTTATATTCTAGTGGAAGAAGATACCACATAAAAGGGAGTTGAAATCACACAAAAGGGACCAAGTGGTCTCCTTGACCGAGAGTCACAAGTGGAAGCTGGAAAAGGAATGAAAGATGGCTGGTTTGGACCCTTCCTCAAAATGGAAAAATCTGAGAACTAAACAATGGGAAAAGGAGGCTATAGGTTGGAGGGAATCTTCTAGAGTAAGAAGGAAAAGGAAAGAGGATATTCAGAAACAGAGATGGGAGAGGAATGAAGTTTGGCAGCAAATGCCTGTTCATATGAGTGATTTTGAGGAAACTCAAGTGCCCATATTAGGGGAGGGAAAAGGAAGCTCACACATGAGACTTGCATATAGAAAACAGACACTGAAGATAACCAGAGAGGAGGATGCTGTGGGCTTCCAAATCTGTGTCCAGACTAGAGAAATGGTGTGGAAGTTCCCTGAATTGGGATGATAAAGAAGACAACTCCCAAGACAGCTTTCCAGCATTCACTCTTTGGACAAGACAAGTCCCACCTTGATGTGCATTAGAGGTGCTCCTACCTTTACGGGAGGCTCCAGGATGGTGCTTGCTGTAGAGCAAGGTATTACCTAATTCCTCCACTTCTAGATTTCTTTGGTATCTTGCTGAGGAGGGGAATGGGAGTAAAGAACAGGATTATTCACAGGTTTACTTGAGCTTAGCTGAGTGTATGTAGGGCAGCTAGGTGGTATGATAGAGGGTCAGGCCTAGAGTCAAGAAAGGCTCAACTTTCTGAGTTCAAATCTGACCTCAGACACTTACCAGTTGTGTGAACACTTCACTTTGCCTCAGTTTGCTCATCTGTAAAATGAGCTGGAGAAGGAAATGACACACTACTCTAGTATCTCTGCCAAGAAAATCCCAACAGGGTCATGAAAAGTAAGACACAACTGAACAACAATAACTGAATGACAAAAACAACAATGCTATGAACAGGTTCCTATTTATGATGCCAAGTGCTATGGAGCCACTTGAGCTCAAATAAAAATTTATCTAAAATGTTGTGATTAAGGAAGTAGGGGAGACTTTCTCAGCTGAATTTAGGGATAAAAACAAGAAGCCCAAGAAGCAATGAACAATTATAGTATATAAGTCAATTGATATGGACATGACTCTTTAGGCAGTTTGGCTTCTTAAATGACTTGCCAAGTGCTGAAACCACTAACATGGGATCGTTCTCTCCACTGAGGATCGAAAGACTCTAATTGGGAGATGGATATGACTTTTCCCCTTTGGGATTCTATATATGAAATTCCAGTGTCCTCAGACTCCAAATTGAGAACTTTTAGAGTTCTCCTGATTCCTCAACTGATTGCTCAAGCTGCCACCTTCCCCTCTGTTCATATAGTAGCCTTCTCTGCCCTCTCCTGACCTCCATTCTTTCCCATCTAGACCACTTCAGTGATCCATGATTTCTTTTTTAAATTATTTTATTTTTACAGATACATTTAATTTTTACATTGCATTTGTGAATATATCTCTCCTCTACTCAGTGAGCCCCTCCTTGTAACAAAGATTCTAGAAGAGAGAAAAAGCAAATCCACAAACTAACATCTTGACCATATCTGATAGTACGTAAAACATTCTACATCCATGGTCTCCCCTTTCGACAATGAAAGAAAAGTAATGCCATTTATCCATTCTTCTTTTAGTCATTATAATTACAAGTAATTCAGTGTCATTCTACTTACATTGTTGTCTTATAGTGGATATTAGACTTTCAGTCAGCATTTATATTTTTTACCTCATTTAATCCTTTCAACAACTCTGAAGTAAATGCTAATATTATCCCATTTTACAGGTGAGGAAACCAAGTTTAACAGGTAAAGCGACTTTCTCAGGGTCACACGGATAGTGTCTCAATCAGGATTTAAACTCAGGTCTTCCTGAGTACAGGTCCAGTACTCTATCCACTCAACCATATTCCTATATTGTTTTCCTAGTTATGCTTACTTCTTTCTGGGTCCGTTCATATAATTCTTCCCAGGATTTTCTGAATTCTTCATATAGTGTAGTGTTATTCCATTACATATGTGTGCGGCAATTCATTTATCCATTCTCCAATAAATGAGCACCATCTTTGTTTCCAGTTCTTTGCTATGACAAAAATTGCTGCACCAAAACTTTGATGTAAAGGGCCTTTCTTTCTGTCTTTGATGTCCTTGGGGCATATCCCCAGTAGGGACCTCTGATTTAACGAAGATTTTAGTTGCTTTTTTTGTATAATTCCCAATTCTTTTCTAGAATGGTTAGATCAATTCATTGCTCTGTATTACCACACCTATCTTCCAGTAACCCTTGCAATATCTGCTCCCATCTTTTGTCACCTTTACTAATTTCCTGGATGTGAGATAAAACCTCAGTTTTAATTTTCATTTCTTTTGTTATTAGTGATTTGGAGCAGTCTTTCATGTGGTTGTTAACAGTTTACAATTCTTTTGAGAACTGTTGGCTCATATTCTTTGTTTGCTTACCCATTGGGGAATGGCCGACTCAACTTGATTTCATCAGTGTGAAGACTTTCCTTCACTGGTACAGTTCAAAATTCCTTTGACTTAGTAGATGATCTTTGAGGTTTTCTTTGGCCAACAAAATTCCCAACCCTGTGGCTAATCTGGTGGTGAGCCAGGCTGAGGGAGGTTGGCTTGGATGGCAGACTTGGAGTCCTTGGATGGCAGACAGGCCAGGCCTGTACTCATAGCCTTGGCAATGTGCTAGGGCCTGCCAGAGGACATTGTGTGCTGGCATAACTTTCTAGAACCCTTGATCATCTCTGTGCCCTGATGAAGCATCAGAAGAGGACTTCAGGGCACATTCTGTATCCATTTCCCTGCTGTTCTAGGACCTACAGTGACTACCTATTGTATGAAAGCAAAACTCTCTTAAGCAAGGAGTCAGGATTCCACCCCAAGTTATGTCTGCCTCGCCATATGCCTTGTTATTCCTCATCTCTCATCACCTCCTTTCCTGTGTGTCTGACTCATTCCCACCTCTATGCCTTTGAGAGCACCATCCTTACCAGTGTGCTTGGTCTAAGAGAGTAGAACTAAGAGCCTGAAAGTAGAAGAGGCTGTGAGAGAAGGTAATGAGTTTCCTACCATTTGGGGTTCTTCAAGCCAAGTTCAGTTGCCCACTTATCAAGAATATTGTATTTCATGCAATGATCCAAAACATTTCTGAGGGACTTATGAGAAAGAACCTCTCCACATCCAGAGAAAGAACCGTGGGAGCAGAAACACAGAAGAAAAACAACTGCTTGATCACATGGGTCAATGGGGACAGTACTGGGGATGTAGACTAAACGATCACCCTAGTGCAAATATCAATAATATGGAAACGGATCTTGATCAATGACACATGTAAAACCCAGTGGAATTGCTCATTGGCTACGGGAGGGGGGATGGAGAAGGGGAGGGAAAGAACATGAATCATGGAACCATGGAAAATTTTTCTTAATTAATCAATAAAATTAAATAAAAAAGAAAGAATATTGTATTTCAGATTTGGGTTAGACTAGATGGTCTCTGAAATTCTGGGATTTCATGATGTCCATCTCCCCCTCGCCTCCCACACCTTTAAGCTCCCTAGCCTGCTGGCTCTGTACTCTCCTTTATAGGGAACTGCTTGGATGGGTGATGATATGACATTAGGAAAGAGGCTCTTGAGGCATAGGGTACATTCTAAGTACCCCAGGGGGCTGGGAGCCCTTGGCAATGAGACATGCTTCCTTCTCTTGGGACATGGTACCCACATTGGATAGAGCATGGTTCCAATGGCCCCTGGAATTCCTAACAGGCAGAGGTGGCCCAAAGTCCTAGTGTTTCCAAGTTTGCTAATAACATGCTACCTGAGTCCCTGTGCCCCCTATGATGCCAGGCAGAGTTGGGATTCTTTTCTCTACTTCATGATCTAAGACTACAGGCTGCACCCAGGCCTGTGTTTGCATGGTATAAGCCAGGACCGCTCAAATAATCAATAAGAACTTATTAAGGACCTACTATGTGCTAATGTACTAGGAACCCCCCAAAAACAGCCAAAGACAATCCCCGCCCTCAGGGTGACTAAAATCTAATGGAAGAAACACCATGCATACAAATATATAGAAAGCAAGCTATAGCCAGTATAAATAAGAGATAATTAGCAGAGGGGAAAGCATTATCCATTATTCCGCTCCAACAGATGGGGTGTGGGGGTGGATGGCAATGCTTCAAGGAAAAGAGACAAAATTTGATAGTGGTAATTTGTAAATGGTGCCAGGATCTTCACTCTGAGCCTTTGGCCTCCATGACCAGAGTCATCGCCTCTTCTCAGTCCATGAAGACCCGCTCTCAGTCCGGTCCCAGGGCACCTTCACCGGGTATCATTGAATGAAACTCCTCTGGCCCCTGATCCGGGTCCCTCCCCCAAGTCTCCCAGCTTCCGACCTCCCAGGACTCAGAACTTTGCCATCTCTTATCTCCCTTCCCCACTGCCCTGCTCCTGCCATTGCCACCATCCCAGTCTTCCCAACACTCCCTGTCCTCTTTCCCTTGTCTTCACCCACTCACCCACCCATTCTCCACACAGTCCTGACCACACCAGCATATTTGCCAGTGTTTATTCATTAAGTGCATGGAGCCATCATGACAAGGTGGGCAGACATCTCTGAGGAGGAGCAGCCCCAGGCACCTCTTCCTCTCCTGCTCCCCAGACCTATGTCAACACCTTGGAATGCCAGCATATGTGGGAAGCTGCATGTTGGTGTTTTCGTGTGGGTGCACGTTTTTGCATCTGTGAATGTATGTTTTATTTGTGAATGTGACTGCTTGTGCGTGTGAACAAACATGTGTTGGGAGGGATGAATGGGAATGTGTGTTGGAAGAACTGTGTATGCTCAAATGAGCATCACCCTAGAATATGGGACCTTGAAGGGGTCTTAGAACAGAGAATGTGGAGACGGGAAGAACTTTAGAACAGAGAATGTCAGAGACTAGAAGGGACTTAGAACAATGAATGTCAGACATAGAAGGGGCTTAGAACAATGAATTTCAGAGACATAGAAGGGGCTTAAAACAATGAGTGTCAGAGACAGGAGGAAACTTGGAAGAATGAATGTCAGAGACACAGAAGGGGTTAAGAACAGAGAATGTCAGAGACTAGAAGGGACTTAGAACAATGAACGTCAGACATAGAAGGGGCTTAGAACAACGAATATCAGAGACATAGAAGGGGCTTGGAACAATGAGTGTCAGAGACATAGAAGGGGCTTGGAACAATGAGTGTCAGAGACATAGAAGGGGCTTAGAACAATGAATGTCAGAGACAAAGAAGGGGCTTAGAACAATGAATGTCAGAGACATAGAAGGGGCTTGGAACAATGAGTGTCAGAGACATAGAAGGGGCTTAGAACTATTAATGTCAGAGACATAGAAGGGGCTTAGAACAATGATTGTCAGAGACATAGAAGGGGCTTAGAACAATGAGTGTCAGAGACATAGAAGGGGCTTAGAACAATGAATGTCAGAGACATAGAAGGGGCTTGGAACAATGAGTGTCAGAGACATAGAAGGGGCTTAGAACAATGAATGTCAGAGACAAAGAAGGGGCTTAGAACAATGATTGTCAGAGACATAGAAGGGGCTTAGAACAATGAGTGTCAGAGACATAGAAGAGGCTTGGAACAATTAATATCAGAGACATAGAAGGGGCTTGGAACAATGAATGTCAGAGACATAGAAGGGGCTTAGAACAATGAATGTCAGAGACATAGAAGGGGCTTGGAACAATGAGTGTCAGAAACATAGAAGGGGCTTGGAACAATGAGTGTCAGAGACAGGAGGAGCCTTGGAACAATGAATATCAGAAACACAGAAGGGGTTAAGAACAGAGAATGTCAGAGACTAGAAGGGACTTAGAACAATGAACGTCAGACATAGAAGGGGCTTAGAACAACGAATATCAGAGACATAGAAGGGGCTTGGAACAATGAGTGTCAGAGACATAGAAGGGGCTTAGAACAATGAATATCAGAGGAAGGAGGGGCCTTAGAACAGAGAATATCAGAGATAGGAAGAGCCTGGCTCTGGAAAACACTTAAGAGACCATTCTAGTCCAACCACTTGGTTTTACAGATGGGAAACCATGTCTTCTGAGCCAGTCCTCTCTTTGTATTGTAGGAACTTAGAGGTACTTAAATGCTTGCTGGGGCAACTTTGGTGACTTAGTGGATAGCAAGTCAAACCTGGAGTCAGGAGATCCTGGGTTCCAATCTGGCCTCAGACACTTCCTAGCTGTGTGACCCTGGACAAGTCACTTAACCCCAATTACCTGCCCTTACCACTCTCCTGCCTTGTAATCCACACTTAGTATTGATTCTAAGACAAAAGGTAAGGGTTTTTTAAACAAACAACAAATCAATAAATAAATACATGAATGCTAAGTGCTCAATTCCCCAAAATCACACAGGAAGTAAGTGACAGAGATGCAATTTGGACCCATGTCTCCTAATTCAAAATCAAATATTTTTCCTACTATATCATCATTTTATGAATGGGGAAACTGAGGCCCAGAAAAGTCAATCAGAGGGGTTATTGACCCTGTTGGAACTGAAGTTTGGATTTCTGGATTCTCATTCCCAGAGTTCTACATCTAACCTTGTGTTTCTATGCACTGGAGTGTGTATATTTCTGAATGTATATCAGCATTCCACTCTCCTCTCTACAAGGGAAGGTAGGAGCTGGCGCCCATGGGGAGAAGGAGCCCAGAATCTCCTCTCCCAGGCCCCCGATGCCTAGGGTTTGATGTCTCTCTGGCCCGAAACAGGGTCATACGAGGCTGCTTCCACAGCTTCTCAAATTCTCCTCCTGGCCAGGCTTGAATCTTGGAGTTCCTGACCCAAGCCTTGGCTGAGCAGGAGCTGGTGAGAGAACAGGTTCACTGTGCTGTTCAATTAACAAATGCTTCTAGCCCTTTCCTGCAATTCTCCAGCCCCAACCCATTAGCCTCCCCTTCAGCCTTCAAACCTCTCCCTGCACTTGGCCTTCTTCCTCACTCCTTCCCCCACCCCTTCCTCCTGCCCATCACAGGCTTCTGCTCTCCCAAGAGGACAAGGCCTCGAGAAGCAGGCGATTGTGGCATCAAGAGGAACTTCTGTGAACTCCAAATTTCATCTTCAGAACTTTCTGACAGGGAGAGGTGCCAAGGAGAGGGTCTCCCAGGGAGGTAGGATTGAAGCCGACCACACAGGCCTTCCCTTCCCAGAAAACCACAGAGCCTGCCTCCTCCCATGAGCCTGAGCCACCAGAAACCAGGGATGGAGGCCTTCCTTCCAGCACTCAGCCCCATGTTGGGCCTGCTGAGGCATTTTAGAAATGCATTATCATTCATTTGGCCATTTATTCATTCATTCGGTCACCTATTCATTAACTCGTTCATTTTTGTGACAGAAAAAATATAGGACTAGAATGCAATTTAATGCACTTTTATTACCTATATTTAAGGCATCAGGTCAGATACTGGGGCACCTCAGTAGTTCAGTGAAGAGACCTGGGCCTGAAGTCAGAAAACTCTGGTCCAGGCATTAGCTAGGTGAGTCTAGGGAGGGTATGCCATCTCTGCCTGTCTCAGTTTCCTCGACTGTCAAATGGGCATAATAATAATTACTTCCCAAGATTGTTATATGGATCAAATAAGATAGTTTACAAAGAAATTAACACAGTGCCAGCACTCCTTTTCTCTTTCTTCCCTCCTTCCTTTCCTTTCCTTCCTTCCTCCCTCCCTCCCTCCCTTCCTTCTTCTTTCCTTCCTTCCTTCCTTTTTTCATTCCTTTCCTTCCTTCCTTCCTTTGTTCCTTCCTTCCTTCTCTCCCTTTCTCCTTCCCTTTTCCTTCATTCCTTCCTTCTTTCTTCCCTCCCTTCTTTTCTTCCTTCCTTTCTCCCTCCTTTCTTTTTTCCTTCATTCCTTCCTTCTTTCTTTCCTGCCTTCCTTCATTTCTTCCTTCCTTCCCTCCTCCCTTCCTTCCTTCTCTCTCTTTTTTCTTCCCTTTTCCTTCATTCCTTCCTTCTTTCTTCCCTTCTTTCCTCCCTTCTTTCCTTCCTTCCTTCATTTATTCCCTCCCTCCCTTTTCCTTCTTTCCTTTCTTCTTTTTCTTCCTCAAAAGCAATAAGAAAGCAGGTCCTACCCTCAAAGAGTTTTCCTTCTTGAAGTAAAAACCACATGTACACTGGCAAGCAAACAAAATCTATACAAAGCAACTTCAGGGGCAGGGAAGATCTCTATGGAGGAGGGAGCAGACTTGGGTTTTAGCTCGTACTAGTCCTGCCATCACCATCATCCTCTTGATTAGGGTTAGTGATCCAAACTATTATTTCATTGGTGCAGGGAAGTTGGAATGAGGAAACTCCATTTACTGGTACAGGTTGTGGTTTACAGCTTTAGTATGGCTGGAGCCATTCTAAATGGGGAGGTTAAGTCATTTGCCCTGAATCACACAGCCAGTAGGTGTAGGAGTAAGCCTTGAACCCAGGTCTTTCTGGTTTCAAATCTAGCTTTCCATCCACTAGTCCATGCAGCCTCCTGCATTTTTATGATTATTAACATTCCCAATAATCACTTTCATTTTAATATTGTTTTTTAAAAACCCTTATTTTCTTTCTAAAACAGAAGGACAAGGGGTGGGCAATTGGTATTGTGACTTGCCCAGGGTCATAGATCTGGGAAATGTCTGAGGTCACATTTGAACCCAGAACCTCCTGACTCCAGGCCTGGCTCTCTATCCACTGAACCACCTAGCTGCTTCTCTAAAATTACTTTAACATTTACTGAGTGCTTTCCTTACAACCCTTTCAGGTAGGTAGTACAAGTGTCAGGGTTCCCATTTTATAGATCAAGAACTGAGGTTTCCGTAACTTACCTCATTCATCTTGGAATAATTCTACACTTGAAATCAGGAAGGCCTGGGTTCAAGTCTTCTAATAAAAATAATAACTACCATTTATAGAGCACTTTCCATTTACTATCCTATTTGATAATTGCAACAATCCTGGAGAAAGGTATGATTGTTTTACAAGTGAAAAAACTGGTTAGTGACTTGTCTAGGGACATATAGCTAGGAAGTATCTGAGACCTAAATCAGACTCAGTTTCAGTAAAGTTGAATACAATAGCTGAGTGACTTTTGGACAAATCACTCCATCTCTCTAAAAGCTATTTCCTAACATCTAAAGCAAGGTCCCTGGCCAGGTTGGTGGTACCATAGCACACAGAGCTGGAGTGAGGGAAGATTCATCTTTGTGAGTTCAAATCTGACCTCAGACACTTCCTAACTGCGTGATCTTGGGCAAGTCATTTAACCCTGTTTGTCTCAGTTTCCTCATCTATATAATGAGCTAGAGAAGAAAATGGGAAATACAATTATTTTTGCCAAGAAAACCACAAATGGGGTCGTGAAGACTCAGCCACAACTAAACATAAAGATAATCTTTGAACGCAAATCTTTTAGGTTGCTAGGATGATGCAGGGAAAAAGTGCCTGGCGTGGAGGCGTGGAGTAAAACAACAACAACAAAAAAAAAAAAACAAAAAAAAAAAAACACCTCCTCTTCCTGAATTCAAATTCTGCCTCAGACACTTACTAGTTGGACAAGTCACTTACCCTGTTTGCCTCAGTTTCCTCCTCTGTAAAATGAGCTGGAGAGAGACATGGCCAACCATTCCAATAACTTAGCAGTGTGACCCTGGGCAAGCCACTTCATCACATCTGCCTCAGTTTCCTCCTCTGCAAAATGAGCTGGAGAGGAAAATGGCCAACGACTCTAGTATATTTCCCAGAAAACCCCTAGCAGGGTCCCGGAGAGTTGGGCATGAGGGACAATGCCTGAATAACCACAAAGGGAGGTCGCGGACGTGCCACCCTCAGAGGGCGGTCGGGATATTCCAGTGGGTTCACAGGGAAAGGGCTTTTAGGAACTCAAAAACCGGGTAGAGTAGTTAGGAATGTGCTCTCCCACACTTGCAGGGTCGGGGCAGAGGGAGGGGGTGGAAAGGGCTCCTGGGAAGGAAGGAGCTCTGTGCTGGCCTCCGGGAGGATCTGGAACCTGCAGGCTGGTCTGGAGCCCGCCGGTCAGCCAGCAGCTGCCCAGAGCGGAGGCCAGAGGCTGGGATGGGGCTCCCGCAGAAACAAACACGTGGTTGGAGAGAAGAGCCGCCGGAGCCCCGCCTCCCCCTCGCTCAGCATCCTTCTGCAGTCGGTGCCGCCGCTGAGGTGGGGTGGGGTGGGGTGGGTCAGACCACCCTGCCGGCAGCCCCTCCCTGCCCCTGAGCCTGAGTCCCGGCACCCCTGCCCTGGTGGCCCCGAGCTGGGCGGCCCTGGGAGGTGTTGGCAGATGGTGCCGGAAGCTCTGGAGGGAAGGGGGTGGTGTGGGGAGGGGTGGGGGGGACGCGTCTGGGGCGGCAAGGGCGGGACTCCTTTTTACCTCCCATTTCAGTTCAAAATATTCCCCAAACCCGGAAAGAGAACTGTAGTTGGAGTCATAGGATTAGAGCCCAATCTAGCCCCAACTTCTCAGTTATGAAGCAATGACATGGCCAAGGTCTCACAGGGCGTAAGAGCAGAGGTGAGATTCTGACGTCAAATCCAGTAGTCTTCCCACTATACCACACCCCAATTGTGCTTACTCTTGGGCAAGGCAAGTTTGAGCCTCAGTTTCCCCATCTGTAAAAAGAGTAGGTTGGACTAGAGAATAAGAACTAACATTCATTTAGAGTTTTAAGGTATGCAAAGAATTTTGCATCCTTCATTTCATTTGATCCCTACAACAACTCCATGGGGTAAGAGCTGAAGGTATCACTGCTCCCATTTTCCAGTTGAGAAAACCAAGGCCCAGAAAGGAGATCAGCCCAGGTTTGCATACCAAGCTAGTAAAATAGCATAGTGTGATGGAGAGAGTGCTGGTTTACGGAGTATAAGTCATGAGTTAGAACCCCTCTGAAACTTTGGACAACACACCTGGGTGGGGGGGAACCTCAATATTCTCATCTGTAAAATGAGAGAATTGGCCTGGATGACTACAAACATGACATGGCTAAACAGGACTGAATAACAATCAATAATAAAGCATTTGGGGGCAGCTTAGTGGATAGAGTACCAGGGAGGTCCTGGATTTAAATTCAGCCTCAGATACTTCCTAGCTGTGTGACACTGGGCAAGTCACTTAACCCCCTTTGCCTAGCCCTTAGGACTTTCCTGCCTTGGAAGCAATACTCAATATCAATTCTAAGATGGAAGGTAAGGGTTGAAAAATAGTAGTGATGATAATAATAACAAAGCATTTGGTACCAGTCTAAGCTGTAGTGGCATCAAAACAGTGTCTGCCCTCGGAGGGTTTCCATTCTAACAGACAAACAATAGGGACACACATAAGCAGATCTAGAGTATTCCAGAATTTTGTCTGGAGACACCCGACTTCTTCCCCTCCTCATGAGAATGTGAGCCTTTGAGGGCAGGGACAGTAAGCCCCGTCTTTGCCCTGGTCTCTCAGAGCCCAGCACAAAATGGCGCACGCAGTAGGCACCACATCAGTCTTTCCTACATCCATTCGCCTTTCCTCCCTTTTCTTTCCCCTCCTGAGGACGGCGAGGCTGTTGTTGAAGCAGAAAGGGAAGGAGCCAAGAGGCACCCAGGGTGCCAGGGAGAGGGAGGGGGCACCGAGGGCAGCGCTGGCTGTTCTGGGAGCCAGCTAATCTAAGGGCTTTTGCATTCCAGCTGATAGCTTCATTAGAAGGGAATGACTGGGCTTGGCAAGGGCCCGTAGGAGACAAGGAGCCTAATCCTTGGGGGCCTTATGTGCCTTTTACAGCCAAAGGGGGCTGTACTGAGCTCCTGAGGAGGGACGGACTCCCCTCAGCATGCCAGCCCCAGAGGCCCCCTCCCTTCACAGTAAGGAAACCCAAACTGACCCTCTCTCCAAAGACAAGATCCTTCCCCTCTTCCCATGGGGCCAAGGGACTGAGCTAGCCTCCTCCTCCTCTTCTACACACCCTGCCCCTATATTAGAGACCTTGACTTTCTTCCACCCATAGCATTGACCCAGCTGGACGCCTGGACCCCTGCCCCGGTAACAGGCACACCAGCCTCCTCCTACTCTGCCTTCCCTGTGCTGAGTGCTGGGGGTTCCAAATACAAAAGATAAAAGCTTACAATCCAGTGGAGGAAGACAGTTCTGCCTGTTCCCCATGCCTGGAATGCTCTCCCTCTTTCACTAAGACCAAGGCTCTCCCTCCTCCCAGTTGACCTTTAAGCCTCAACTAAAATCTCACCTCCTCCAGGAAGCCTTCCCTAACCCCTCTTAACTCCAGTGTCTTCCCTCTTTTAATTATTTCCCATTTATCCACCATATAACTGGATTTGTATATATCTAGTTGTGTGTTATTTCCCCCATTAGACTGTAAGCTCCTGGAGGACAGGAACTGTCTTTTGCCTCTTTCTGCATCCCCGGCACTTAGCCCAGTACAGTAGTGGTCACTTCAGAAATGGTTATTGATTGTTTGAACAAACAAAAGGAAGCTGAGAAGGGGGCAGAGGAGGGGTACCACGGCTGGGGCACTTGGTTGACTTGTGGGAAATCAGCCATGACGTCAAGGGAATAAAGCACTGCCCATCTGGGCTCCTCCTCACAATGGAGGCCCCTGCAGGAACCCAGTTCATGGAGATTCCAAATGCTGTTGACTGTCTAGAAAATATGCTTTAGTACATGAAATGCACACAAGATTGGAAGTCGGAGGACTTGAATTCAAACAGCCTTTGCATGAGGACCAATTTCCTCCCAACGTTTTTCTGTCTCTTCACCCCTTCCCAGGGGGTTTTTTTGAACCCAAGGGTGGGACTTTGTGGTTATCTCTAGAAATTACATCTTTTTTGAGGAAGGTAAAAGACAGCCTGTGGGGCAGCTGGGTGACTCAGTGGTTAGAGCACCAGACCTGGAGATGGAAGACCTGGGTTCATTTGAGCAACTGACTGCTCAGGCAATAATGGATACAAATGAACCAAACACTGGGTACAGGACAACCAGGAGGTCAAAGACAGAAAGAGCCCACATATAACAAAATAGTCAGAGCTGCCCTTTTTGTGGCAGCAAAAACCAGAAGCAAAGAGAGTGCCCACGTGGCATTGGAATACAATGGAATACAATGAGTTTTATTGCCCAGCAAAAAACAACAACACTGGGGGCAGCTGGGTAGCTCAGTAGATTGAGAGTCAGGTCTGGAGATGAGAGGTCCTGGGTTCAAATCCGACTTCAGACACTTCCCAGCTGTGTGACCCTGGGCAAGTCCCTTAATCCCCATTGCCTAGCCCTTACTGCTCTTCTGCCTTGGAGCCAATACACAGAAGTTAAGGGTTTAAAAAAAATTTTTTTAAAAAAGGAAAAAAATCAATGCTGAGGAATTCAGATAAAACTGGGAAGACTTGTATGAACTGATGCAGAATGACAGATGGAGACGAAGAGAACAAGAGGCACGAAGACGACAATTCCAAATGAAGTTCGATGAGATGACTGATCTTGGCCCTAGAGTTGAGAAAGGGCATCCTTCCTTTCCCTAAGGAGCTAGGAAACAATGGTGGAGAAAAGTTGCCTAGGATGCAAGACAAAGTCACTGGTTTTATTTAATTGGTTTTAGTCATTACAAATGAAAGAGAGGCTTATTTGGTGGGGATCAAGGGTGGGACAGAAAATATTCTGAAATGTAGAATGTAAAAACCAAAGGCACCAATAAAACGTATTTAAAAAATAACACCAACACCTTCTAGGACTTTCTTTACCACTTGTCTAGAATGAAATAATCTTTTACTTATTCCCACTGAATTTGACCTGCAGCTCTCTATATATTCTTTATTTTTTAAAACCCTTATCTTCCATCTTAGAATCAATACTATGATAGAAAAGCAATAAGAACTAGACAAATGGGGTTGTTTCCCAGGGTCACACAGCTAAGAAGTATCTGAGGCCACATTTGAACCCAGGACCTCCCATCTCTGGACCTTGTTCTCAAACTACTGAGTCACCTTGCTGCCCCCTTCTTTATATTCTTTATCTTATTCTACTCTTTCCTCCCTAGCCAGATAGTCAAAGGCTTCCACCATCTGACCCCATCCCAGTTATCCATCCATATTTCCAACCACTGGCTTGCACATGCCTTCTGCTCCTGGCAGGATGATTTTGTATGGAGGTGATCTGTTGTTGGGTTCTGGTCAGATCCCATTTGGGGGGAGTACATTTGGTCTAGAGCTCCAAATGGTAGAAAGAATCCTGGTAAGTTGGACACCATCCCAAGGAAGGTATCTAGAATGTTGATAGCTCTCAAGATCATTCCCTAGGAAAATCAGCTAAAATGTCTTAGAAAAGGAGGCAGCTGGGTGCCTCAGTGGACTGAGAACCAGGCCTAAAGATGGGAGGTCCTAGGTTCAAATCTGGCCTCAGACACTACCTAGCTGTGTGACCCTGGGCAAGTCACTTGACTCCCTTTGCCTAGCCTTTACCACTCTTCTACCTTGGCACCAATACATAGTATTGATTCTAAGATGGAAGATAAGGGTTCTAAAAATGAAATAAAATAAAATGACTCGGTGAAGAGTAGATTTAGGTAAAACTGAAGGAGAGAGGCAGGAAAAAGACTGAAGTGGGTATAGGATGGCTACCTTCAAGTCAGAGGAATAATAGCTAGCATTTATGGAAAGCTGTGATTATCCTCCATTTTTTTTTCAATTTTACATGTTTACCTTCATTTTATACATAAGGAAACTGTGGCAAAGAGAGGGTAAGTAATAATAATAACTAATATTTCTAAAGTACCTTCTACATGCCAGATATTGTTCTAAGTATTTTTTAACCCTTACCTTCTGTCTTAGAATCAATACTGTGCATTGGCTCCAAGGCAGAAGAGTGGTAAGGGTAGGCAATGGGGGTTAAGTGACTTGCCCAGGGTCACACAGCTGGGAAGTGTCTGAGGCTGGATTTGAACCGTCCCTAGGCTTGGCTCTCAACCCACTGACCCACCTAACTGCCCCGCTAAGTACTTTTTCATTATTATCTCATCTGATCCTCACAACAACCCTGGGATGATGAGAAAACAGGGGCAGGGGTTAAGGGATTTGGCCAGGGCCACATAGCTAGGAAGCGTCTGAGACCAGATTTGAACTGAACTGAACTCCAGGCTCAGCTCTCTCTCCACAACGCCATCGTCCTGCCTCCATATTTGATAGGTTGTCACAGGGAAGAGAGGTTTCGCTTCTTCTTGGGTGCAGACGGTGGAAGGAGGACCAATGAGATGGAAGATGGGTGGGGGCACATTCCAAACAGTGAGGGTTAGCGACCTCAAAGTGGGATGCTCTGAGTTCATCACCATTGGAGGGTTTTAAGAATGGGCATTGCCTGGGAAAGAATCATTGCAGGACAGAGACTTATCACAGAACCATTTTAGTCTGAAAGTCATCATAGTAAAATGGAAAAATTTTCAATATTATCATTTCTAGAATTGTTTTCTCTACTATTTTCCATTATTATGATAGAAATAATAATCTTAATGATGACAAACTATTTTCTAAAATAAATAATAACAATATTAGGTTCCTTTCTAAGGTGCTTTACATTTTACAAAGTCTTTTCTTCCCAGCAACTCTGGGAATTATTAACCTCATCTCATAAATGTGGAAACTCAGCCACGGAGGAACAACCCCCTGCCCTCCTGCCACAAAGCGAGCATCAGAGCCCAAATTCAAACCCAGTCTTCTGACTTCTCTGTTGTCTAGTCATGTGTCTACTCAAGCCTGGACTTGACCCCACAGGCAAGGAGGACCGTCAGGCCAAGTGCCTTCTAAGGCCCCGTCCAGCTCTGAGATTCTGCAATCCTGTTGGAGATGCCAGCTCGAGGTCACGTCCCACCAGCCTCTCCCAGACCCCAAACCCCTGGATCGAGCGGGATTTAGCCCATGAGCCCTGAGAAGGGCTTAGCAAATGACAACCCAGACTCTATGGAGAAGAGGAGGCCCAGATCTGGAGCTGGGATACAGGAACTAGATCTGAGATGGGATGCTAGGCTTATCCTACCAGCTGGTGAGTGTCACAGGCCTGGCAGTGCCCGTGAAACGCCCACCCATGTGAGCAGCTGGTTTCCGGTACTGCCGAGTCTGTGCCCACAGGCTGGCAGGAGCCAGTGTGCCCTGGGATGACCCCAAGCATGGGCCTGCCAGGAAGAAACAGCCTCCTGCTGGATAGCAAAATGTTCCCACGCAAGCTAGGTCCCAGCTACTAGCAAGAGGATGGGAATGGTGCCCACCAGCCCTCAGGGAGATGCTGGCTTTTTCCACCCCGCTGGGGAGAAGACTAGATAGTTCTTTGGTCCTCGGACTCTGTTGGAAATGCCCAGAGAGGGTAGAGGCCAAAGTCACCCCAAGGACCCCAGGGCAGTTATGGGCATAGCTGAAACCAGAAGCAAAGGGGCAAGAACTGAGCCAGTGCCTCTGGGCTCTGGGCAGTCCTGGAGGGTTTCCTCTCCACACCTCCACTCCAAAGGGCACAACAGGGCACAGGCTTGGTCTCTAGGGTACTAGATGGGGTAAGAGGTGAGTGAGGCCACTCATCCAGGCTCCCAGACTTCTTTGTGGCCTCTTGTCCATATAACCAATGACCCTTTGAATGTTTGACACTCATACACATACTTACATACTCACATGCATAAACAAAGCTCACAGGCATATGTGCTACCAGCTACACTGTGGACTCAGGAACATCTTATGGTACACTCTGACCCACAGAGTCTCTCTCGAATGTGCTTCTCAAATCATGTTTCATATATTGTGTTCTGTGTTGTAACTAGGAATAATAGCATCAACTCCCCAGGTTGTTGTGAAAATAAAATTGTAAAGCACTTAGCATAGTAGCTGGCACATAGGAAGAGCTTAATAAATGCTTCTTCCCTCCTTCCCTCCTTTACTTCCTTTCTTCCTTCCTTCCCTCCCTCCTTCCTTCATACCTCCCTCCCTTTGTTCTTTCCTCCCTCCCTTCATCCTTTCCTCCCTCCCTCCCTCTGTCCCTCCCTTTCTTTCTTCCTTCCTTCCTTCCTTTCTACCTTCCTCCCTTCCTTTGTTCTTTCCATCCATCCTTCATTCTTTCCTTCCTTCCTCCCTCCATTCGTTCTTTCCTTCCTTCCTTCCTTCCTTTCTACCTTCTTCTCTTCCTTCCTTTGTTCTTTCNTCCTTCCTTTGTTCTTTCCATCCATCCTTCATTCCTTCCTCCCTTCATTCTTTCCTTCCTTCCTCCCTCCCTTCATTCTTTCCTTCCTTCCTCCCTCCCTTCATTCTTTCCTTCCTTCCTCCCTCCATTCATTCTTTCCTTCCTTCCTTCCTTCCTTCCTATTTGTAGATGTGTTTTATGGGTGTCTGTGTTGTGGGTCTGGATACTATAAGTATGTTGGATATTGTATCATGTATGAACATAGTGGGTATTTTTGTACTGCCAGTGTGTCTTGTGTTAATTTGTATAATATGTGTGTTAGGAGATACTCTGTGTGTGTGTGTGTGTGTGTGTGTGTGTGTGTGTGTGTGTGTGTTCACAGCTATCTCATAAGCTCTTTGAGGGCTGGAATTATCAAATCAATATCAAATCGGTGCTCACTATTCACCCATTTCCATGGAGGAGGCAGGGGAGCACAGATCACAGTATAGTGAAAGCACCATGGTATCCATTCATTGGGCTCTAGAGTCAGGAAGCCCTGTGTTCAAATCCAGCCTCAGATGCTTAGGAAGTGAGCAAATTCCTTACCCTTCCTGAGTCCCAGATATGTCATCTGGAGAATAAGGAGGTTGGGTCTGATGCCTTCAGGGATCCATTTGGGATCTAACTCTGTTATCCAGTAAATCATTTCCAGAACAGAACAGAGTATATTATATTATAGCATAATATAGAATAGTATAGTATATTTAGTACATTATGTTATATTATATTTTTATATTGCATATTACATAATATTAATTATATTATATATTATATTATTATACACTACATTATATTATATTATAATATTAATATTATTATTATTATATTAAGGCCTAGGCTGTGTTGGGAAAGGAGTGATTTAGGGAGGAGCTTGTTAGGGAAGGTTTCTAGAAGTCAGATTTGAGTTGAAATTCTGAGGATGGACCCATCCTGAGCCAGGTCAGAAGATTCAAAGTGTCTTCTGGAGAGACCAGGGACTCTAATTCAATTCACTCAAATTGACTGACTGAATTCGCTTCAAGTATATATTCTCTAATATCAACTGGGCCCTCACTACTGCATGGCCATGTTTTGCATCTTTCCTGATCAATTCCTTGTCACTCTCCACAATGACTATTCTAGACTTTCTCCTCTCTCCCAAAGTGACCTGCACCACCTCTTCCTTCATTCCTCTCTGCCAAAGACCTCAGCCTCCTACTGACTCTTCTTCCCTGTTCCATACTTCCAAACCCCTCTTTATCATAGCCCATTCTCTCCTTTTTGCTTCAGTCTCTGACAAAAAGAAAGTCTCTTGATCAAGGCCAACCTTTCCATGGGCACTCTTTTTATTTTTAAACCCTTATCTTCTATCTTAGAAGGTAATACTTGGTATTGGCTCCAAGGCAGAAGGCGGGTAAAGGCTAAGCAAAGGAGGTTAAGTGACTTGCCCAGGGTCACACAGCTAGGAAATGTCTGAGGCCAGATTTGAACCCAGGACCTCCTCTATCTGGGCCTTGCTCTCAATTCCTTGAGCCATCCAGCTGCCCTTGCAATGTCCAGCATTTGATGATGTCAACTCCTTCCTTCTCCTGGATGCTGCCTCTTCTTGACTTGGCTCACACCATCATCTCCATGTCTCCTGGTTCTTCTTCTGCCAGTCTCCTTTGTTAGATCTAAATCTTCCTTCTTCAGCTCCCATGGGCTTCTTATCATGTCTATGCAGACATCTCCCCAAAGCTATATGCTCAATCCTCCTCAGTCTCCTGAGCTCATCTCAAATCACCAACTATTTTTTCAAAAATTTTGTTCATCATTTACAAAGCGCTCGCTATGCACTGTGCTAAGCGCTTTATATTTATCTCATTTGATCTTTGGGACAACCTTGGTTGCAGGTTCTGCTTTTATCCTCATTTTACAGATGAGGAAGTTGAGACAGGCAGTGGCAAAATGGCTTACCCAGGGTCCCACAGCTAGTAAGTACCTAAGGCTAGATTTGAACTCGTCTTCCTGAGCCTCAGCAAGGCATCCAGCTATTCATATCTGCTGGACATTTCTATTTAGTTCTTCAAACTCACCGTTATCCAAAATAGAACTCCTTATAAATTTTCCCCAAACCCATCCCTCTTCCAGATTTCTCCCTTTTCCCTCAGGGTGCCACCATCCTTCTAGGAACCCAGGTTGACCCCTTTAGAGTCCTCCCTCATGAGACCTTTCCTGATGCCTTCGGTTGTTTGGTTTTGAGTTTTTTAACCCTCACCTTCCATCTTAGAATCAATACTATATGTCGGTTCCAAAGCAGAAAAAGGGAGGCATTGCTGGGAAAGGGGAAATAAGGGAGGGAGGGAGACAATTTGGATCTTATAACTTCAGAAAACATATGTGGGAAATTCTTATTATGTGTAATTGTTAAAATGAAATATCTTTTTAAAAAGAAGAGTGGCGAGGGCTAGGCAATAGAGGTCAAGCAATTTGCCCAGGGTCACATAGGTGGGAAGCGCCCAAGGCTAGATTTGAACCCAGGACCTCCCATCTCTGGGCCACCCAGCTGCCCCTTGTCCTCAGTTTTTCCTACTTCCCTCATTCCAATTGGCATATATCCTGTATTAACTTGTATCCCTGTCCCTCCGCTCAATAGAATGTAAGCTCCTGGAGGGCAGGGACTGTCTCCCTTTTGTGTTTCTATTTCCAGTGCCTAGCCCAGTGCCAGACCTATTACAGACTGAATGATCTCTGGATTGATGGATATCTCCATCTGTCGTCTCCCTCACCTCAGACTCCCCATAACCAACCAGTTTCTAAGTCTCGTCAGTTCCCCGTCCACAATATCTCTCACGTCTGTCCTCTTCTCCCTCCTTCCACCCTGGTTCAGGCCTTCGTGGCCTCTTATACTTAGGGGACCCCCTATCCGGCCTCCCTGCTTCCAGCCCCTCCTGTCTCTGATCCAGCCTCTACACGGAGGCCATTGGCTTTCATATCAATGGTCTGACCGTGTCAGTCCTCAATTTAAAAAACCTGCAGTCTTATCGCTTACAGGAGAAAACGTGGACTCCTTGGCTTGGGATGAAAAGGCCAGCCTCCATGCTTTGGTTAGGTGTGACTTCTCTCCTACAACAGCGACCAAGATGGAAGCAGGTTTGCGACGATAAGAATAAATTTTAATTAAAAAAAAAAAAAGAAAAGAATTTTACTAAAAAAAAAAAAAAAAGGCCCCTATCAGGGCAAATGAATGGAGTCAAGCCTGGAGATGGGGAGTCCTGGGTTCAAATTTAATCTCAGATACTTCCTAATTGTGTGACCCTGGGCAAGTCACTTAACCCCAGTTGCCTAATCCTTAGCAACTCTTTATACTGGAACCAGAACTTATTTCTAAGACAGAAAGTAAGAGTTTTTAAAAGGCCCCCATAATACCTTGGTCAGAGAGGCGGCACAGTGGCTATAGCTCTGGACCTGGAGTCAGGAAGACTCTTCTTTGTAAGTTCAAATCTGACCTCAGACACTTCCTAGCTGGGTGGTCCAGGACAAGCCGTTCCACCCTGTTGGTCTCAGTTTCCTCATCTGCAAAATGAGCAGGAAGGAAGGAAATGGCCAACCCCTCCAGCATCAGCCGAGAAAACCTTCAGTGGCGTCCTGAAGAGTCTGACATGACTAAAGAGCACTAAACGCCGAATGCCCGTAACTCTCCCGCGCTTCTGTTTAACGTGACCCCCTTCATACACTCTCTTTTCCAGGGAAACAGGTCTGCTCCATTGTTCCCCATCCGGGTTCTTCATTCTCCCTCCATGCCTTTGCCCAGGTATATGGCGGCCCCTTCTCTCTTCAGCTCTACCACGTGGGAGAACCCCCTCCTCCAGGAGACGCTGGCTAGTTCCCCCAGTTACTAGTGACATTCCCCCCTAGAAATGACACCGGGAAACTTCGATTAGGTTTTGTATTTACTTATCCTTTTCACTTCCCTTCAAAGCCTGGGAGGGTTTCGCCTTTTTTATTCCCAGCATTCAACAGAAAGCCTTGCCCATAAACTATTGGACATATTGAACTGAATGGAAATCCAAGCCCCATGGGGGGAAGAGAGGGCCTGGAGCTACGCGGTAACCTTCAGGTCAAGCCAAGAATTTGAGTCTTTGTGGGGCCTCCCACCCATGTGGAAGGAGTTTAATGACTGATTCTCTGCCCAGCTTTTTCTAAGGTATCTCTAAGGATCTATCTATTCCCAGCAGTCCTTCTCTAGGGGGGACGAACCCTATTGGTGTGATTTCACTAGAGACATGGGGTATCCAGGGGAGCCTGTACCCCCATTTTCTTTTTTTTTCTTTCCTTTAAAAAAAATCCTCACCTTCTATCTTAGAGTTGATACAAGTATAGGTTCTAGGGCAGAAGAGTGGTAATGGCTAGATCATGGGGATTAAGTGACTTGCCCAGGGTCACACAACGAGGGAGTGTCTGAAGAAAAACTTGAATCCAGGTCCTTCTGACTCTGGGCTACCTCGCTGCCCCCCAATCCCTTATTTTCAAGGAGGATGGGAGGGATGGATCCTCTGCCCATTTGTTGCACATGAAGGTCGAGGGATGAGAATGGACCACTAGCTGACCCTGACTTCACAATATCCTATTGATCTTGAGCAAGTCACTCAACAGTCTCTCTAAGTCTCAGTTTCCTCCATTGTAAAATGAAGGAGTTAGACTGGCCAGCCTCCGAGGTCCCTTCTAGCTCCAGCTCTATGGTCTCGGGGCCCGTATGGGTAATGCCTGCTTCTGGGCCCTGCTGGATCATCCTGAGCTCCCTCAGCCCTTCCTCATTCAGTCTATTTTTCAAACCTTCTCCCACTCATTCAGTGCTGGTGGCTCCGGGCCAGGAAAGCAGTTGGAGCAGAACTAATACTGAAAAGCCCTGAGCTACCTAGATATCCATCAGTAAGTCAGTCAATCAATCAATCGACAAGCATTTATTAAGCACCTGTTATGTGCCAGGCACTGGGGAAAGGGATCCCGAGCATGAAGCAATCCCTACTCATAAGGACTTCTCTTTCACACAATCATAACCGGACCCTCATTCTTTCACTAAGGAGCAGCCCCCCTCCCTATCCTAAACTTTCCAATTCTCAGGCTGCCTTGAATGTCGGGGACACAGCAGGGAGGAGGGAAGAGCAAAGAATGGGAAAGAGAAAGGAGATGGGGAGGTTGGGGCAAATTATTTAACTTCCCGGGACCTCAGTTTCCTTTTTTGTAAAATAAGGGGGGTAGGCAAGATGGCCCCTGAGGTCCTTCTGATTCTATGGCTCCTACTCTCCAAGTTCTCATTCAGTTGTTTTTCAGTTGTGTCCAATTCTTTGTGACCCCATTTGGGGTTTTCTTGGCAGAAATACTGGAATGGTTTGCTGTTTTCTTCTCCAACTCATTTTAGAGGTGAGCAACTGAGGCAGACAGAGTTAAGTGACTTGCCCAGGGTCACCCAGCTAGGAAGTATCTGAGGCCAGATTTGATCTCAAGATCTCCTATCTCTAGGCCTGACTCTCAATCTACTGAGTCACCAAGCTGCCCCTAGTACTTACTTTTGAATAACTGTCCTTTGAGAGAGGATAGCAAATACTTTAGAACCACGATGGCTGTCTCAATCAAGAAGGGCCCTATCAGGGCAGTTAGGTGACTCAGTGAGTTGGGAGCCAGGCCTAGAGATGGGAGGTTCTGGGTTCAAATCTGGCGTGAGATGCTTTCTAGCTGTGACCCTGGGCAAGTCACTTAACCCCCATTGCCTAGCCCTTACCACTCTTCTGACTTGGAGCCAATACACAGTATTGATTCTAAGGTGGAAGGTAAGAGTTTAAAAATATATATAATTGGGATATATTTCATCAAGTAAGTGAAAATACAATAAAGTATAATGTTAACATGATTTTCTAAGACAATTGTCTAAGTATTGTCCAAGCACAAAATTATACAAGTTGGGGTTCTGCCAATCAGTTACCAAATCCAAACACTGTCACTTCCAACTGTATAACATCTCTTCCATTTGTCCTGTCTTGTCTCTTCCCACCACTCTACCACCTTCCCCTCCCCATTCCCTCATACCTGGGCCATTGAAATCCTCTGAATAGTTTTGCCCACTTCTGGCCTTTGTCCTCTCTCAAACACCCAAAATAATGCTTCAGCTGATGCCACTCCTCTGCTCAAGATCCTTCTGTGGCTCCCAATTGTTTCCCAAGTCTTTGCCTGTTGTTTAAGGCCCTTCAAATTTGGCACCCCCCTCCAAGATAATCTCATAATATTTCACTCTTAAATGTACTTTATGATGGATGATCCTTTGTTCTGAAACAGAACCTGGACTCTCGCTCACCCCTGTGTCTTTGCTCAGGCTGTTCCCGATGCTTGAACATCCTCCTTTCTTTAACCTGTTGAATTCCTACCCATTCTTTTTTTTTATTTAACTTTTATCTTCTATCTTAGAATCGATACTAAGTGTTGGTTCCAAGGCAGAAGAACAGTAATGGCTAGGCAATTAGGGTTAAATGACTTGCTCAAGATCACATAGCTAAGGAAGTATCTATGGCCAGATTTGAACCCAGGTCCTTCCAATGCCAGGCCTGGTGCTCTAACCATTGTGCTTCCTAGCCCCCCTGATTCCTACCCATTCTTAACTGAAATGACACCACTACCTCCTCCAGGAAGCCTTCCCTTATTCCCCAAGATGGCAGTGATCTTCTCCGTTGGGCTTCACATAGAACTTCTCCGATGGACAATACTCATTCTGTAATACCCGTATTTTTTGTTAGCTCATCCCCTACCTGACTGTGAGCCCTTGATCAGAGGCTCACAGCTTTAGAAGCAGAAGGGATCTTAGGGTCTAATCCCTCATTAAAAAAAAAAAAAACCCAAACTCCTTCTCTTTTGACTTAGAATCAGTCCTAATTATCCGTTCCCAGGCAGAAGAGTGGTGAGGGCTAAGCATTTAGGGTAAAGTGACTTGCCCAGGGTGAACAACTAGTAAGTGTGTGAGGTCAAATTCGAACCCAGGACCTCCTGTCTCCAAGCCTGGCTCTCTATCCACTGAGCCACCCCACTGTCCCGCACCCCCTTGTTTTCCAAGTTTCCCCCCTTTATCGTTCATAGCGAAGGAAATTGAGATGGGGAGAAGTTCATCGGCTTAGCCAAGGTCGCACAGCCAGTTAGCGTGCTAGGCGAGATTTGAACCCAAGTCTTCCTGAGTCTTGACACTGACCCCTACACGGTAGATGGATATTTGCCAAACGAAACTGCACTAAATCGCTGGCTCCGCTTTTCTCAGGTGGGCGCCAGAGAAGTGGCAGAACGTCAGCTCGGGGTCCTCCCCAACTACTCTGGGTCGCTTTCCCAGGGACGCAGCGTCCAGCGTCCTGCGCCCATCATTGAGGCACGAGGTGTGATTGCGGGCAACGGCCACGAGAGGGAGCTCGGGCAATGCTCAGCGGGGCGCAGCTGCCCAGCTCCTGGGAGCTTCCACTGGTTGTCGAGCCACAGAAAGACGTCTCGGGTTCGCAGATTTAGAGCTGGAAGGGACCCCGACTCCCTCGTTTTACAGCCCGGGCCCCCGAGACCCAGAGAGGTGACCGGACGTTCTGACGCTGGCACAGGGAGGAAGTGGGAACAGAGCCCTGACTCCTGGGTGGCCACAGGGTACAGACACGGGGAGGAACTCTGCTTCTGGTGTCAGTGGACTTGGAGTCAAGTCTTAATCGGGCTACCATTTTGTGACCTTGGGCAAGTCCTTTCAGCTTCCTGAGCCTCTGTTTCCTTACCTGTACAATGGGGGCATGGGGGTCTGGTACACCACTTGGCCTTTAAAGTCCCTTCTAATCCCATCTCCAGGTACAGCCAGGGGAAACTGAGGTCCCGAGGGGCTGACTTGCTGAAGATCACATGCATAGCAAGTGATAGAGCTGTCATCTGAACTGAGCTCTGAGAGACACAGGGGCTTAGAAACTCACTTTGCAGTTGGGGAAAAGGAAACCAGGGGAGGAACAGTGAGTTATCCAGGACTTCAGTCTAGGCTTCTGACTTCTAGGGCATTCTTTTTCCTGCCCAGTTCGGGATCTAGCTCTGTGCCCTCACTCTTCTCCCCAGTGTCCTTGGCTTTCTTCCCCATCCTCCCTTAAAGGCACAAGATTCTCTCTCTCTCTTTTTTAACTCTTCCCTTCAGTCTTAGAATCAATACTACATATTGCTTCCAAGGCAGAAGAGTGGTAAGGGCTAGGCAATGGGGGTTAAGTGACTTGCCCAGGGTCACACAGCTAGGAAGTGTCTGAGGCTGAATTTGAACTCAGGAAGATGAGTCTTTCTGTCTCTTTCTTTTTTTTTCTTTTTAAACCCTTACCTTCAATATTAGAATCAATACTGTATATTGGTTCCAAGGTAGAAAACCAGTAAGGGCCAGGCAATGGGGGTCAAGTGACTTGCCCAGGGCCACACAGCTAGGAAGTGTCTGAATCCAGATTTGAACCCAGGACCTCCCATCTCTAGGTCTAACTTTCAAATCATTGAGCCACCCAGCTGCCCCACTTACATATCTTTCAAGCGCTGGCTCAAAGGCTGCCTCTTTCATTTCAGTACTCCAGCCCCTCCTGCCCCCAAGTCATGCCCCAATATCGCCTTGCTGCTTTGCCGCCTTCCTGGACCCAGCTCCCATCTGTGAAGGCAGACGGCTCCCCCAGCTCGCCTCCATTCTAACAGCAAGTTGCTGATGCAGCATCCTGCTGGGAGGCGCTGACCGTGAGGCCGAGGGCATGAAGAGGCCTCCCAACTTGTTAGCACCATCACCAGGCACTAGTTAGCACAGGTAACCAAGGCTCGGCTTGGGCAGGCAAGGTAGAAGAAGGGGGCTTGGCCAAGTTTTCCTGCCTGGCACCAAAGCTCGGTGTAAGCTGCCCACAGGGTTGCATCAGGATTGAGGAGAGGCCCAGGGCATTCGATTCCCTGTTGCTTGGGTAGGCAAGCTGGGATCCATGCCAGCTGGCTGGCACAGACCCTCTCCTGCTTCCTCCAGGTCATCGTCGGACACTAAAGCAAAACAAGCTGTCCCAGCCCAGGTCAGATGGGGGCCTGGAGGCCAGAGAGCTTGGAATCCATATCCCAGAACCCAAGAAGTCCAGGGGCCCCAGGAAGCAGAAAGTCCATGGAACTGGGCACCCAGAACTTGGGGACTAAAGGCCAGCCCAGAGCTAAAACCCAGCAGAGGCCACAACCCATGCCCTCTGGGGAGGTCAGAGATTCCAGAGCCCAGAATTTGATGAACTAAGATCCAGGGGGCCAGAGCCCATGCCGGTGCCAAAGAAAGCAAAGGCAGGAGGCCTAAAGCCTACAGTTCATTTCAGCCCCCAGGATCCGGCTCAGAACTCCAAAGAACCTGGGAAATTCAGAGCTTTTTATGCCCAAAGGCCAGCAGAGTTCCGAAAATCTAGGGGAGGTGATATGCTATAGTGGAAAGAGTGCCAGATTTGGAGGAAGGGGACCTGGGTTCAGATCTTGCGTCCACACTAGCTATATGACTCCGGGGATGTATCTTAATTTGTTTGGGCCTCAATTTCCTAATGTGTTGATGGAACTAGAAATCTCCAAAGTCCTTTCTAGCTCTGAGTCTGTCATCCTCTAAGTAAGGACTCTAGAGGCAGAGCAGGCTGTGTGACCTTAGGCAAGTTCCTTCCTGTCTCTGGGTCTCATTGGAACAAACTGAACTAAAAGCTCTCTGAAGTCTTAGCCCTGAGGTTATGGGGCTTTGGGATCCTGTCCTATGGCATAAAGAAGAAGAGAAAGAAGAAAGGGAAGAGGCTTGAGCCAGGCACCAAGACAACATGCAAAAACAGAGGCACAGACAAAAGAGATTTAAGCGAATTTGGACAGGAGAGGTATCGCCAAGGCAGAGAGGCTGGGGATAGGTGTCAGGAAAGGCTGTCCGTGGAAGATGGTGCTTGGGATGAGCCCTCTGGATGGCCTCTGAGGCCCCCCTCCAGCTCTACAAAGAAGCCTGTGTTTGACTTGGCCAAGGTCATATCGCCAGGGAGTGAGAGTTGCTGGATCACTTGGGGTTTGGGTTGCCTGCTGGGGGTCTGGGAATGAAGAGGCTCCTCGTGGGGCACACTCAGGCAGAAATGGCTCTTGTTGGGTAGGGAATGGGCCAGCTGTCCCTACCTCTACCCCCTTCGGGAAGTCTGCCCCAACTCCCTCCTGCTACAAGGCTGCCCAGTGTCTGGCAGCTCCAGGGGCTTGGCAGCTAGGGTGGGTGGGAGGTAGTTCCAGGGTGTTTTTGTGGTTGAATTTGCGCTGAGCTGGACTGAACTGACTATAGGAGGATATTAATCATCATAATAGTGCCCACTTCCAAAATGCTTTTAGGTTTGCTAAGCACTTTCTTCCCTGAGTCTCTGCCCTAGGGAGGCTTCCCTTGGGTGATAACCCCCGCCCTGGCCCTCACTCTCCTTTCCCTTCTTCACTCCAGAAACCAGCCACTGCCCCTTCCCATGATTCCCTTTGGCTGGGCCAGGTCTCCTCATCCGAACTCTTGGACTCACCAGGGGCCTGACTGTCTCCCTCCACACTCTTAAGTCACTGAGCCCTCCATTTGGGGGATGATGGGCTAGCCAGGGGCTCCCTCCCTTCCCTAGGGCTGACTACAGCAGAGCCCTCATACCCATGATCCCCTAGAAGCCCCGATGCTTGGCTAGAAAGCAGGCTAGAGGGTCAGACAGGGCTATGCTCTGGGAGAGCTCCTGTTGCTTTCAAAGTAGGTGGCTGAGGAACAAGTATGGAAGGAAGGCAATGAAGTGATGGGGAAGAGGGGACGGAGGGGCAGGAAAGATCTGGAACCTTCCTGTCAGGAACTGGGGACACCAAAGCCCCTTTGTGGTCATCAAAGGCAGAGCCTAGTCTGAGCTTCTAGATTTCTCTGTCCACTGAAGATGGTTTAAATGACCCATATGTTTGTGTTTGCATGTATGTGTGTGAGAGAGAGAGAGGTTGGGAGAGAAGGGGGGGAGGAAGAAGAAGGAGGAGGAGGAAAGAGGGAGGGAGAAGAAAGGAGGAGGAGGGGAAAGAGGAAGAGAAGAAGTAAGAGAGGGAGAAGGAGGAGATAGAGAAGAAGAAAAGAAGAGGGAAAGGAAGAAGGGAAAAGGAAGAAGGAGGGAGGAAGTGGTAGAGGAAGGAGCAGACAGAGGGAGAGAAGGGAGACAGAGGGCATAGAGAAAAATACAGAGAGGAGAGAGAGACAGAGGGAGGAGGGGAGTGGAGCAGGGAGGGAAGGAGAGGGAGACAGAAGAAGAGAGAGGAGAGAGGAAGGAAGAGGGAGAGGAAAGAGGAGGGCAAGGGAGACCTAAGGAGAAAGGAGAGAAAAATAGAGAGGAGAGAAAGAAAAAGATGGAGGAAGAGAGGGAGAAGAAGGACATGGAGATAAAGAGAGGAAGGGGAAGAAGGTGGAAGGGGTAGAAAGAGAGAGAGGAAGGGAGATAGAGAAAAAGGGAAAGAAAATAGAGAGGAGAATGAGATGGAAAGAGCGGAGAGGAGGGAGGAAGAGGGAGAAAGGAGAGAAGGGAGAAGAAAGGGGGAAGAAGAGAGGGAGAAAGAAGGGAGGGAGTAGAAGGAAAAGAGCAAGGGCTTTGGAGTTAGAAGACCTAGGTTCAAATCTTCCTTTTGGAACCTTAAACAAGCACAGCCTCTCTGGTTTCATTTTCCTCAACTGTAAAATGAGGATGTTAGACTAAATGCCTTTCCTCTGTGGTCCCATCCCCCTCTAGATCTCTGACTCAGAACTATGGGACAGAGACAGAGATAGATACAGAAGCGTAGAGAAAGAGAGAGGGGGAGTAAAGAGAGAGAAAGGGGTCTGGGGGAAGGGGAACCAGAGTAGCGATGAGGTGGAGGAAGGAGGGAAGGAGGGAGGGAGGGAGAGAAGGAGGAAAAAGAGCAGAGAATTTTTCAGGGACAAACAAAAGGAACAAGAGGGAGATGTGGCGTGTTGAATCGTGCCTTCCATTGAAAGGGGATGAATGTGGGGGCGGGGGGCGCAGTGACTGGAGCAGATGCGAGTGGTTGTACCTAAGGGCATGACTGTGTTTGGGTCAGGGTAACTGTGACTAACTAGTGTATCCCCACCAGTACTTAGCCTCCCGTGGGGGCAGCTCTTGGCTGTTCCCTCCTCTCCCCCATCCCAGCCTCGGTTCTCTCTCAGTGCCACCTCCAGGCTCACCCCAGCCCCTAGGGCTCCAGGCCAGAGCCTCCAAGGCTGGCCTCCTGCTTCTCTCTTGACCCTGCTCACTTTCCTTCATCCTGTGGCCAGAATACGGACTTCCCGGTCCCACGTGAGACTTCCACAGGGTCTAGATTTGAGCCATCTAGAATGCTGAGGGGGCCCCAAGCCACCTACTCTTCTAAGTATGTCATGGTCAGTGGTTAGTTGAGGTCAGAGGAGCTGGGTTCAAATGCTACTTAGTAGCCATGTAACTTTGGGTAAGTCTCTTAACCTCTCTGGGGCCTCAGTTTCCTCAGCTGTAATTTGAGGGGCTGGCTCTCTAGGAGCCCTTCTAGCTGTTGCTTTATGATTTTATGGCCTTTTAGGAAGCCCTTCACCAGCCATTTGACCTTGGACAAATCCGTCCACCTTCTTGGATCCTTTTTTGGCTGGAAGAGGAAGGGATTGGAGAGACCATCACTAAGGTGCTTCCCAGCTCTGACATTCTCTGTTCTAAAGTCTCTCCTGGAAATGGCTTTTTTTATCTTCTAAGGTCCTTCCCTGACCTCCGGGATCCCCTTAGCCTTCGCAGGCCCCTCCGGACCTCATGGCTTAAGGGTAGAGAGGAGTTAGTGCTGGCCCCCCCGTAAACAGGGACCCCGGAGCCTAAGCATAGCTCTGCCTTCTGTTCTGCAGCCTGGACCAAAGATAAATCCATCCTCAGAGCTGGGAGAAAGAAGGGAAAGCTTGGTGACCTCAGGAGGTTGGGGGATCAGAAAGCCCAAACCTGTGAGTGTGTGGCTGTATAGGGGAGTGGGGAGGGGAATGAGGTCACGGTTACAGGATCCAGAGCCTCGACCTGCCTCCCCTCTGACCAGATGAGGGGAGCCACCGGGAAAATCTCTCCCCCACCCCCCACCCCGAAATACACTGTGATTCCCACTGTGATGGAGAGAGGAACCCGCTGTCTCCATGGCAACCGAGCCATCCCTGTTTCCCAGCCTGGTCCCTGCTCCTGGCTGTGAGGGGAGCTGGCAGCCCCTCCTCAACCACTGGGCTCTCCCCTCCCCTTTCCTCTTCATCTGCCTTCTCTTTCTTCTTTCTTCCTATTCCCTCCCCCTTACCCTACTTTTCTTTCCCCACTGGAGTGGGAGATGGGAAGAGCACAAGAGTCATTCATGTTCATCCAGGGTTAATTATCTCCAAACACTTTCCTTCAGTCCCTCTCTCGCTCCAGAGCTCACCATGGCTCCCTATTTCCTGCTGTACCAAGCACCAACTCTTCTACTCTGCATTTGATTCCCTTCCAAATCTATCCCCACCTCCCACCCAAACAGCCTTTTTTCCATATTGTTTTCCCAGGATGTACCATACATATGTCATACATGCCACCCAGGAATGGTCAGTTGGGAGCCCCATTTGTGCTGCACTCAGTCTGCCCCTCTGTGCTTCATTTCTGTTTTCATCATTGGCCAAGGAGGTGGCCCCTTTTGGTCCTCAGGTCTAGGGGCACGGGACAAGAAGAGAGGAAATGAAGGCCAAGTTCCAAAATGTTTGAGGCCAGAGTCTAGGTCACAGAGACTGAGCTGACCGAAGAGGAAGGGGGAGATTTGAACCCATTACAGCTCATTGGATCTGCCATCCGATTGCTATTTCCCTTCCTTCTCTTCTGAACCCACTGTATGCTACACACTCAAATCACACCTGAGACACACACACACATAATATGTCAAATGTATGTATCTGTATGTGCATGTATTTGTATATGTATATGTGTTGTCGTAGTTTAGTCATTCAGTCATGGAGGACTCTTGGTGACCCCATGGGATTTTCTTGGCAAAGATATTGGAGTTCTTTGCCATTTCCTTGTCCAGTTTTATGCAGGCAAGGATAAGTGACTTGCCCAAGGTCACACAGCTAGTAAGTGTCAGAGGCCAAATTTTGACTACGGAAGATGAGTCTTCCTGACTCCAGGTCTGGTGCTCTATCTTTTGCAGATGGCTATTTGTTAAAGATATCATGGTGGCATCTAGGTGGCTCAATGGACTGAAGAGCTAGGCCTAGAGATCAGAAGTCCTGGCTTTAAATCTAACCTCTGACATGAGCTGTGTGACCCTGGGCAAGTCGCTTAACCCCAATTCCTAGCCCTTACCACTCTTCTGCCTTGGAACCAATATTTAGCATTGATTCCAAGATGGAAGATAAAGGTTTAAAAAAAGATATCACAGAAAGGATTCCCAGTCAAGTTGCAGGTCCCATTTTACTTGGAAATATTGTGATCCTGTACCCTACTGTTAAGGAGGAAGCAGCTAGGTGGTACCATGGATAGAGCAGAGGGCTTGGAATCAGGAAGATTCATCTTCCTGAACTCAAATCTGGCCTCAGATACCTACTAGCTGTGTGACCCTGATGGCCTCAGTTTCCTCATCTGTAAAATGGGCTGGAGAAGAAAAACCCCAAATGGGGTCATGAAGAGTGAGATATGACTAAAATGACTGAACAACTGATGCTGAAGCACCCCCAGGCACCACAGCAGATTCTAGGTGCACGGGCAAAAAGTTCGAATGCTGCCTCCAACCTGTCTCTTTTCCTTTGCTATTTTCTGAAGAGAGGCTGAGCATCTGTTGTTCATAGCTCCCTTCTAGAGTCTGCCATAATCAACCATGTTTGTGGGTCTGTTCAATCCCAACACAGCTATGTGGATGGCCGAGCCATGGATGCCTTCACCTGTAGGCAGATGTCTATACTGGCACTCAAGTGTGCATACACAGAGAATGGTGTGCTCACACCCGAGCCACACAGCTGCATGCACAGACAGGAGACTCCGCTGTATATCCAGACATGCTTACACACGATACCCCCATTGAGGTCATGATAGAAGCATTCCTGAGGGGGCGCATAGGGGAAATGAGATTCAGCAGAAAGTGGGATGGCTCGGCTCCAGATCATACTAGACTACTTCCTAACGGGGATACCTTGGGCACATGATTTCACCTAGATTGGCTTCAGATCCCTCATTTGTTTACAAGAAAAAAAGGAGGGAGCAACTGGGGGTCTCTGTGGATTGAGAGCCAGGCCTAGAGACAGGAGGTCCTAGATTCAAATCTGGCTGCAGACACTTCCTAGCTGTGTGACCCTGGGCAAGTCATGTAACCCCCATTGTCTAGCCCTTACAGCTCTTTTGCCTTGTAACCAATATACAGTATTGATTCTAAGATGGAAGGAAAGGGAAGAGAGAAAGAGAGAAAGAGAGAAAGAAAGAAAGAAAGAAAGAAAGAAAGAAAGAAAGAAAGAAAGAAAGAAA
>NC_058132.1:73326215-73352515 GCF_016433145.1 Gracilinanus agilis
AGAGAGAGAGAGAGAGAGAGAGAGAGAGAGAGAGAGAGAGAGAGAGAGAGAGAGAGAGGGAGGGAGGGAGGGAGGGAGAAAGAAAGAGAAAGGAAGGAAGGAGCTCAGATTAGCTAATCCCCACCATCCCATCTATCCCTAAATCCAGGTCCTATGATCCCAGGAGAGGGAGCCTCTCTCCCCCAGCAGGGGGACCACTGCTGAATGGGCCTGCCATCCCCAAACTGAGGCTCAGGGGAGATTAAGTCTCTGCAGGAAGGCTATATAACCAGTGACTTAATTCCCCCCTCATGGCAGCCCTGTCCCCTCTTTAAGGCCCGGTAGAAGGGGAAAGAAGACTGGATTTGGCCAGACTGTCCGTGGGACCTTTTATCAGGCCGGACCTCCGTTTGCTCCTCTGTAGAAGGTGAAGTTTGGGCTAGGTGACTTCTAAACCCTGTTCTAGCTCCAAATTGGGCCCCAAATCCTAAGAACGCTCTTGTCCTGTGCTCTTATGATCCTTAAGGTTCAGCCCCAAAGACGAGGGAGGGAAGACCTGGGCCCACTGCCATCCCGGGACTCGGAGGGATTGGACAGTTTGGGGAGGGAAGGATCTGAGCCCCAGTGCCGGGAGGGGGCATGTCTAGAGACCCGGGCTCCTCCCTTCTTCCCTCGGTCCTCAATTTCCCTCCTCCTCCTTCTCCCCCTCCTCCGCCCCTCCCTCCAAGCTTTTCCGACCCCTGGCTAGCAGCCAATTTGACTTTCCCACCCCTGTTCCCCCCAAGGCCGGGCCTGTGCCAACTAGGAGACTCCGGGTGGCAGCAAACCCCGGGTCACCATTTAGCAGCAGCAACAATGGATTCATTAGCTCGGATTAGTCTCGGCCCTGGCTCTCTGCTCCCCGGGCAATTACTCACTCACTTCATTAACAGGACAAGCTGGGCTGCCTCCGCCGAGAGCCGCGGCGGCGGCGGCGGAGGCAGAGGCGGCGGCGGGCGACTTGGGGACAGACTGAGCCCAGCCACGGACCGCCAGGACGGGGGGGGGGGAGCTCCCCATTCCTGTCTCTGCCTCGCAGCATCTCCACTTCTCTATCTGTTTCCTCTCTGCTCCCTCTCGGCCTGGCTGTATCTCTCGGGATCTCTTTCTCCGCTGTCTCTCTGTCTCTGCCTGTCCCTATGGTTCCTTTTCTACGTCTCTCTGCTGTCTCTGTATCTCTTCTCTCTCTGTCCTTGTCTCTCCAGCTCTCTTGGCCAGCTGCCCCCTCTTTCTCTCGGCACTGCTGCCCTTTTTTCTGTCTGGGTTCTCTGGAGCACAGGGATGGCTACTCAGCAAGGCCAGTGCCTCCTTCCTAGGTCTCTGGTCCAAACCTGGAATCAATGATGTCTGTGGTGGGGGCTTCAACTCCCACCCCCAACTCTGATCTTGAGCATCTGGGGAGGAGTTGACACTTTTCATTCATTCATCATACATACATACATACATTCATTCATTCCAAAAGACAGCTGGAGGACGGGAGGAGGGGAGACAGGAAGAGATCCATGGGTGTTGCCTTTTGGGAGCTTACCACAAAATCTTAATACCAGGCAGGAGGAAGCAATCCAGGGCAGGAGAGGAGAACAATGTCCCAGTGGAGACAGAAGTGGGATTCTTCTGTGGAAGACTTCCTGGAGGGGATTGTACTTGACCTGCCCCACAATGGATGGATCAGATTTCCAACAGGTGATGAGGAAGAGGCAGGTGAGGGGATCAGCATGAACCAATGTTGGAAGAGCACAGGATATGTTCACAGAGTGAGTGATCCAGCTGGACTTGCTTCCTGGATACCTTACCTTCTCTGTTTTCAGGAAGTTGCTCTTTCTTGCTTCTCTTCCTAGTTGAATGAGCCCTGCCTCAGTCTCTTTTACTGCATCCTCATTCATTTCCCATCCCCAATTGTGAGTATATTCTAAGTCTATGCCCTGAACCCTCTTCATTCAATACTCAGTGAACAAATCAGCTCCCATGAGCTCAGTGATTGTCTGTCTGCAGATAATTCCCATATCTATACATCCAGGCCTCATCTCTCTCCTGAGCTCTCATCCCATTTCGACAATTACCTATTGGACATTTCTCCTGGGTGTTCTGTTGGCACTTCAAACTCAACATATCCAAAATAGAAGTTGTTTTCTTTCCCCCAGACCTACCTCCTTTTTAAGTTTTCCAATCTCTGTCCAAGGTACCATGCTCCTTTCTTCCAGTTATCCAGCTTTGAAACCCGATAGCCATCATCTACTCTTCAAGTCCTCTCATCCTCCATATCCAAGTCTTGTCAGTTCTCTTGAATCAACATCTGGACCATCTGTCCTCTTCTCTTTTTCATACAGCCACTACCTAGTTCAGATCCAGATCACCCTTATTTGTATTATTATATCACCTATATTATGATAACTTCCTAACTGGCCTGCCTGCCTCCCGTATCTCTCACCTCTAATTTTTTTGCCTCCATATATCCACTGGAGAGATATTCCAAAAAGCACAGCTCTGATCACATCACTCCCCTGCTCAGTGTGGCTTTTATGAGCAAATAAAACTCTTAGGCTTGGCATTTAAAGTCCTTCACAGTCTGACTCCTACCAAATAGTGCATCTGGTGGCCCAATGGATAAGCCCGGAGTCAGGAAGACCTGAGTTCAGCTTCAGATTCAGGTACTTACTAGCTGTGTGACCCTGGGCAAGTCACTGAACCTCAGTCTCAGTTTCCTGAACTGTAGAATCAGAATGATAATCATATCACCTACCTCTTAGGGTTGCTATGAGGATCAATAGAGGCCATGTTTATATTCTTAGTGCAGTTCCTGGCACATAGTGGGTGTTTCATAAATGCTTGTCCCTCTCTCCTTTTCTAGGCTTATTCTGCATTATTTCCTTTATATACACTAATTCCCAGTCTTATGACTGCTCATCACAAGTGGCATTCTAGCTCTTATCTTTGCTTCTTTTCTCCTGGAATATATTACCTCCTTCCTGTCATAGCTTAGAATCTCTGGTCCCAAACTGTGTTATATGATGGTGACGGAATAATATTGTGCTATACAGAATGATGAGCAGGATGATTTCTTTAAGAACTGAAAAGAGCTACATGAACTGATGCAAAATGAATTAAGCAGAACCAGGAAACATTGTCCATAGTAGCTGAAATATTGTGGAATGATTAAATGTGATAGACTTTGCTACTAACAGCAATGCAATGATCCAGACAATTCTGAGGGATTTATATGACAAGAATGCTATCCACCTCCAGAGATGGAACTGTTGGAGTCAGAATGCAGAGGAAAGCATATGATTTTTCACTTGTTTATTTGGGCTTCTGTTTTGGGGTTTTGGCTTGATAAGATTATTCACTTAGAAAAATGAATAATATAGAAATTTGTTTTGCATGATAATACATGTATAACCCAGATTAAATTGCCTACCAGCAATTGAAGGGGGAAGGGAAGGGAGGAAGGGAGATACGTTTGATCATATAACTCGGAATTTGTTATTACAAAAATTGGTAAAAATAAATAAATAAAAATATGTATTTTTTTTAATCTCTGCTTCCCTTCAAAACCCAAGTGCTACATCCTATTTGGAATATATTTTTAAGCCCTTACCCTCTTTTTTAGAATCAATACAAGCATCAGCTCCAAAGCAGGAGAGCAGTAAGGACTAGGTGACTTACCAAGGGTAACACAGCTAGGAAATATTGAGGGTCGGATTTGAACCCATGTCTTCCCAACTCTAGGCCTGGGGTGGTGGGGCTTTATCCACTGAACCACCTGGCTGTCCCCCTACTACTATTCTTTCATGTTTAATGTTTGGTGAATTGTTTGAAAGTCAATAAAATGACTGGGGGAGAGGAATAGGCATTTGTATAGAGCTTACCGCAAGCCAATTATTGAACTAAGCACTTGGACAAATATCTCATTTGATACAACAACCCCAGGAGGCCTGGTGCTATTATTATCCCCATTTTACAGTTGAGCCCAGATTTGAATCCAGGGCCTCCCATCTCCAGTCCTAAAACTCTATTCACTATGCTACCTAGCTGCCCCTCAATAAGCATTTATTGGACACTTATTATGTGCCAGGCACTATACAAAAAGTTGGATGTACAAAAAGAGGTCAAAGACATTTCTGGCATACAGTACATAAATGCTGGTTGACTTGACAAGTCCAACCCAACCTAGAAAGAACTCCATTTAGATTGTCCTGGTCAACTGGTCATCTAGTCTTTCCTTGAAGACCTCCAATGGCAGCAATGGAATCCATTACTTCCTAAGGCTGCTGATCCTCATTATAGATCACTAACTGTTAGGAAGTTTGACTCTAAGTCTGTGGTGGTAAACCTATGGCACATGTGTCAGAAGAGGCACTCAGAGTCGACCACTCTAAAAAGTTCACCATCACTGCTCTAGGTCAAACCAAAATTTCCCTCTTTGCAACTTCTACACATTCTGTCCTCTGGGACCAGGCAGAACAAATCTAGTTTCTCTTAGTTGTGATGGACTTTCAGATACTTGAAGACAGCTATTATATCCCTTCTAAATCTTCCAAATTTCTAAGCTACACATTAATTCAGCAAGCTTTTATTAACCATCTTAGTTCCTTCAGGTGATCCTTATATAGCCCAGACTCAAAGCTCTTCCCCAGTATGGTGGCCCCTCTTTTGATTCCCAGAACTGAACATAATACTCCAGATAAGGGCAGAGCACAGTAGGACCATCACCTCCTAATCTCTGGGTGCCATGTCTCTCCATACATATATCCAGAACCTCCCTACTTTTAAATTCCTCCACTCCCCTCCTTTCTATATTTGCTCCCCCAGCTCTCTGAATTTTATGACCTAAGAAAATTTAGAGATATAAATTCAATGATATACACTCTGGTGGGGCCATCTAGGTGGCACAATGGCTAGAACTCCAGGCCTAGAGTCAGGCAGACCTGACCTCAGACACTTACTAGCTGTGTGACCCTGGACTACTCACTTAACCTTGTTTGCCTCTGTTTCCTCAGCTGTAAAATGAGTTGGAGAAGGAAATGGCAACCACTCCAGGATCTCTGCCAAGAAAACCCCAGATAGGGTCATGATTAAAAAAACAAGTGATCATCATCTTGGTCCCTCAACTCTGGACACTCCCCAACTTGTCAATGTCCTTGCTCAAATGCAATGCTCTGTCAGCACTGAACATAGAAGGGGTCTGAGCAGGGCAGAGAACCTGAGTAATTCTCACCTCCCTTTCTGTTCATAGCTGAAAAACATTATATTTAGCATTTTTATAGCATTTCACAGATGTTATCTTCACAACAACCCCTTGAGATAGGTGCTATAATTATCCCTATTTTATGGAGGAGGAAACTGAGATAAGAGAGATTAAGTCACTTTTTCTGGGTCACACTATGAGGAAGTATTTGAGACAGGATTTGAACTCAAGTCTTCCTGTCTCTAAGTCTTGCGCTGTATCCAATGAGCCATCTAGCTAACTTTTGGTTTTTGATGCTTCACGACATGGCTGTTTTTTTTTAAACCCTTACCTTCTGTCTTGGAATCAATACTGTGTATTGGCTCCAAGGCAGAAGAGTGGTAAGGGTAGGCAATGGGGGTCAAGTGACTTGCCCAGGGTCACACAGCTGGGAAGTGTCTGAGGTCAGATTTGAACCTAGGACCTCCCGTCTCCAGGCCTGACTCTCAATCCACTGAGCTACCCAGCTGCCCCCTGTTATTTTTATAAAAGGAAAAAGATAGTGTTTTTGCTAATTCATGGTACAGTGGGAAAAGCATTAAACTAAGAGGCAGAGGGCTTGAGTTCAAATCCCAGTTATTCCTCTTACTACCTGTGGGACCATGAACAAGTTACTTAGCCTTTTAAGAACTAAGTTTCCCCAGCTCTGAGGTACCACCTTACAACTAGCAGACTGGCCAATATGGAAGCAAAGGAAAGTGATAAATGTTAGAGAGGATGCAGCAAAATTGGGACACTAATACACTGCTGGTAGAGTTGTGAATTGGTCCAACCATTCTGGAGGGCAATTTGGAACTATGCCCAAAGAACTATAACAGAATGCCTATCCTTAACCCAGCCATACCACTGCTGGGTTTATACCCCAACGAGATAAAAAGGAAAAAGACTTGTACAAAAATATTCATAGCCACGCTCTTTGTGACAGCAAAAAAAAAAAGAATGGAAAATGAGGGGGTGTCCATCAATTGGGGAATGGATGAACAAATTGTGGTATCTGTTGGTGATGGAATACTATTGTGCTCAAAGGAATAATGAACTGGAGGAATTCCATGTGAACTGGAATGACCTCCTCCTCCTCCTCCTCCTCCTTGATGCAGAATGAAAGGAGCAGAGCCAGAAGAACATTGTACACAAAGACTGATACACTGTGGCACGATCCAACGTAATGGACTTCTCTACTAACAGCAATGCAATGATCCAGGACGAGATGGGAATTCCTAGGTTCAAATCTGACCTCAGACACTTCCTAGCTGTGTGACCCTGAGCAAGTCATTTAACCTCCATTGCCTAGCCCTTACCACTCTTCTGCCTTGGAACCAATACACAGTATTGATTCCAAGGCAGAAGAGAAGGGTTAAAAAAAACTGTTTCCTTATCTTTAAAATGGGAGGATTGAACTAGTGACAAGGAAGATAAGATGCCTTTTAGCTTATATTTATTATCTTTATTGTTATTGTTAACTATTAAGTTATTATTAAGTAGTTGTTCTTAAGAGAATGGTTTGTGAGCAATTGATTGTGAGCTCATTGAGGGTAGGAACTGCCTTTTGCTTTCTTTTTGCATCCTTAGCACTTAGCATAATGCCTGACATATTTTTGTTACTGTTTACTCATTTTAGTCCTGTCCAACTCTTCGTGACCCCGTCTGGGATTTTCTTGGCAAATATCCTGGAGTGGTTTGCCCTTTCCTTCTCCAGCTCATTTGATAGATGAGGAACTGAAACAAACAGGATCAATTTACTTGCCCTGAGTCACACAGTTAGTGTCTGAAAATGGATTTGAACTCAGATCTTCCTGACTGCAGGCTTGGCACTCTATCTACTGTGCCACCTAACTAATTACCCCACCTGGCACATAATAGATGCTTAATAAATGTTCAATGATTTCAAAAGGGAAGCCGTGATGACAAAGAAGCAGCACAGCTTTGTCAAGGACAAACTAACTTTGTTTACCTTTTTTGTAGGGGTTATTAGCCTCATTCGTGAGGGGAATGCTGAACATCTGTAGATATAGCTTGCCTAGATTTGAGCAAAGCATTAAATAAAGCCTCTTCTGCGATTCTTATGAAAGAGATAAGGAGATTGGGAGGCTCGATAACCACATGAAACTCAGAGAGTCATCATGAAGGGGTCAATGTCAGCTTAGGAAAAGGTCTCTAATGGAAAACGCCGGAATCTAGCTTTGGCCATGTGTTGTAATTCAGGCTTTGTCAATGATTTAGATGAAGGAATGGATGGCAGGCAAGTTTGCAGTTGACACAAAACTGGGAGGGAAACATCCAAAGACAGAATCAGGATGCCAAAATCTCAATAAGCTAGAAATAGAGGCCACACTGAAGAAGAATTCTTTCAACTGCACAAACATATTTTAATTCCCTAATCTGTGCGAGGCATTGTGCCAAGTGACAGTGATCCCAAGACAGTCTTTGTCCTCAAAGAGTTTACATTCTTCGAGAAGAAATAAATGATGATGTAACAGTCATGGACATATAAACCCTATTCTGACTCCTGATCCGAGATTTAGATTCAGATTGAAAGCCTTCAAATATAACCAACTCCTTCATTTTTTAGTCAGGGAAGCGGAACCAGAGTAGGGGAGGGTGGGGCGTGACTAGTCCAAGGTCACAAACTGAATATAGGAGGTAAGATTCAATTTCAGGTCTTCCTGACTCCGGTACCCACTGTGCCAAATTGTTGGCTGATTATAGGCTTCTTCCCACTTTCTCATAGGGTGCTCTTTTCTGGGGAGGAAAATACTGGAACTTGAGACCTGTGGTATTCAAATAGGATGTCTGAAGGCTCCATCCTATCCTAGAAATCCCCAAATGCTAGATGGGCTTTGTGGGGGCTACCCCTGTACCAGCATACTGGTTTGTTTGTTTTTCAGTTGTGTCTGGCTCTTTGTAATCCCATTTGGAGTTTTCTTTTCTTTTTTTTCTTTTTCTTTTTCTTTTTTTTTTTTTTTTTTTTTTTTTTTTTTTTTTTTTTTTTTTGACTCTTACCTTCCATCTTGGAGTCAATGCTGTGTATTGGCTCCAAGGCAGAAGAGTGGTAAGGGTAGGCAATGGGGGTCAAGTGACTTGCCCAGGGTCACACAGCTGGGAAATGTCTGAGGCCAGATTTGAACCTAGGACCTCCTGTCTCTAGGCCTGGCTCTCAATCCACTGAGCTACCCATTTGGAGTTTTCTTGTCAAAGATCTGGTTTGCCATTTCCTTCTCCAGCTTATTTTACAGATAACAAACTGAGGCCAACAGGCTTAAGTGGCTTGCCTAAGGTTAAGTAAGTGTCTGAGGTCAGATTTGAATTCAGATCAGTTCTCCTGACTCCAGGCTGAGAGTTCTAACTACAGCACCACCTGATTTAGTGTTAGGCTTATGGACTGGACCCACAGGCTCAGGGAGCCTGCCGCTGAATACTGGCTTAAATTTTGCCAAATTCCCTTCCTTTAATCTTTAAATCAGAATTTGTCCAGGATAAATCTGTACTCGGAGTTAATCTCAAACCAATAAACTGACAAGGAATCTGAACCCAGGCTTGCCCCAAAACTGTGAAGGGGTCCATAGCCAGGAGTGCCCACAGCTTCCTTCTAGTCTGACTCTCAATTTTTCCATAGCCAGGGCACTCAGGTCACCCTGTCTCTTGTCAGAGGCGCTCAGACTACTGATCACTCTTCATAGTACCCCAGCAGTTTGTGTCACTAATACCCAGGGGCTGATTTCCTAACTATATCTCCTTCACTAATTATCAGTGTCAATGAAATGTCCTTAACCATTCTTTTATTTCCCAGTGGATAGTCAATAACTACAGACAGCTGTGAGCCATCTATGCACAGCTGATACCTCTTCTGAGGCCATCAGTGGCTAGAGAGGAGATGATGGGGAAAAGATCTAGAGGTTCAAGTGGACCACAAGCTTGTTAGATTTGGTGCAAAAGGCAGGAAGCAAAGACAATGCCATCCTAGGCTACCTCAGCTTCTGTCCTAGTCAGATTGTACCTGAGGTTTTGAGTCCAGTTCTTGGCACTACTACATTTTGTTTTATTTTTAAACCCTTACTTTCTATCCTAGTAACAACTCTAAGACAGAAAAGCAAGGGCTAGGCAATGGAGGTTAAGTGACTTGCCCAGGGTCACACAGCTAGGAAGTGACTGGGGCCAGATTTTTACCCAAGTATTTCTGGCCCCAGGCCTGGTGCTCTCTATCCATTATGTTACCTAGCTGCCCGGACTTCACCACATTTTAGACAGCACATTGACAAGCTAGAGCATTTCCAGGACTGCTGGTATCCTGGCCTCAGTTTCCTTGTGAGAAAACCCACCTCACTGTTCTATGGCTCTAGGACTGATCCCCCAACACAGACTAATTCCTGATCCTAGACACAGACCTAGTATTGTACTCTGGGCTGAACGAGTGTGCACTACACTGGATAGGGACACATGTGCATAGCACCCAGGTGTATAGATTTTGCTGATCATGTGTGGGTGTGGGTGTGGCACTGGGTGTAAGTATATCAATAATGTCTGCCATGACTGAGACAAGGTATGTTACTGACTAAACGTGGGGACACCCGTGATTGTAGAGGCATCTGTCCAGGGCAGCGGCTGTGTGGTCTGCATATCTGTGTATGTGACTGCGTGTGCCTGTGCCTGTGATGGTGTGGGGGGGGAGGGAGAGAGAGAGAACACAGGCCTGTGGCTTATGGGAATGGGAATGAGGATGTCAGGGAGTGAGGCTGTGCCCAAGTGCCTGGAGCTCCCAGTGTGCCTGAACTTTCCCACAGAAATGTGTGTGAGGTTTCTGTAAGGGAAACTTTAGGTGTGTGTGGCTGCCTGAAGTGAAGACAGGGTAGGGAGAGACAGACACACAGACACACAGACACACAGACAGACAGACACAGAGAGAGAGAGACAGAAACAGAGACAGAGAGAGACAGAGAGAGAGACAGAGAGACAGAGACAAAGAGAGAGGAAGAGACAGAGAGAGACAGAGACAGAGACAGAGAGACAGAGACAGAAACAGAGAGAGACACAGAGACAAAGAAGAGAGACAGAGACAGAGAGAGAAGAGGGGGGGGGTGGGAGACAGACTGACCGAGGGAGGGAGGCAGGCAGACAGAAAGACACAGAGACAAAGACAGAAAGAGAGAGAGACAGAGGTGAGAGGAGGAAAGACAGAGACAGACAGACAGAGAAAGACAGAGAAAGAGACGAGAGGTAGGGATGTGTAACTGGCTCCGCCTCAGTATGTTTATTGTTGTGGATGCTGCTAACGTGTCTGGCTTTGTGTCACCCCTACTGTGTGTAAGTGTAATTGTGAGCCTTTCAATCAGGCTGTGTGTGGCTCCATTGGTGAATGTGTGTGTGCGCGCGCTTCTGTGCTGTGTTCTGCATTTCTGAAACAAATCGGGACTGCGTGTGTACGTGTGTATTGCGCTGGGTGTGTGTGGGTGTGCAGTGTTCTGCATGCCTGAAACAAATCGTGACCGTGTGTGTGTGTGTGTGTGTGTGTGTGTGTGTGTGTGTGTGTGTGTGAAGGCGCGAGCCCGTGGCTGGGTGTGGGGTGAGCAGTCTGGGTCCAGGGCTGCGTCGGGCCGAGTTGGGGGGCAGGGAGAGCAGCAGGGGGAGGTGTGGGGGATGGGAAGGGGGGAGAAGCGAAGCGAGGTCCCTGGGAAAGGTCTCCCCGCGCCATCTTAATCCGGAATGGAGGAACAGCTGTTGTCGGGGATGGAGGCGGCCCGGAGCAGACGTCTTCTTCTGCGCGCTTTGTGCTTTCGCGGCAGCAGCGCGGTGGCGGCGGGGCTGGCTGAGATCACTCAGCCCTGGATGGGCCTCCTCGTCTCAAGTGCTCCCATTATTGCTCTAATGCTGCCTATTAAGATCGCGCGTCTGCGCGGCAGGCGGGGGGCGGCGCGGGCTCGTTGGAGCCCCACAACCTCCGCACACAATGTATCGTGGGTCCACAGCCACTGCACACCGCACCGGGCACACACCGCGGACAGACCGCGATTCATTGAAGAAAAAGAAGGCGCGTAAATGGGGAGCCAACCTAAAGGGCTGGAGCAGGGTCCACTTGCGCTGGGCGCCGTCTCCTCCGCTCCAGTTGGCACCCTGCAGAGGGAGGGGAAGGGGGTACCCCTGGCCTGCTCCTGGCCAGTCCTGCCTCTGCTCATTACCCATTGACCCGGTTAGAGGGCTGAGGCACAAATCTAGAGAAGTCAGATCTCCTGCTGAATGGGGCCTAGGGGCCCCCAGGGGAGGGGAGACAGGGTCTTCGTAGTGGGGAAGGAGGCCCCCAAGACCTCCCATGGCGCAGTGACCAGGTGGCCAATCAGTCTGGTGTGGTGTGGAGGATGGAACTGGGACGGCTCTCCCTGGGGTTCTGGGTGAGGCTGGGTAAGCCCCTTCCCATCCTGGTGCCTGCTTTGATTTCTTCTGCTGAAACCAAGGAACTGGACTAGTTGATCTCTAAAAGGCCCCTTCTACCTCTGGCATGCTTTATTCCCAGGACCCTCCTAGCAAGGATCTTCTCCGTCCTAAGGGGTCTCTCACCCTTGATTCTCCATTCCAGGGTCCCTTCCAGCCCTGACATTCTATATCTATGGCCCTTTTCCATTTGGATGTTCTAGTATACTGAATTGTAAGCCACGAAAGATATTAAGTACAAAAGTTTTTGCGATACTTTGCCCCCAGGGGTGATCTTGTAAGAGGAACAGGGAATTGAGGGAGGAGGATTATATCTGGGAAGCTGGGATCTGGGCAAAGGCGGCTTCCTGGTCCCCTTGGACTGCCCACTCTCTTCTTCCATCCTTCCTTGCCCAACTCTTCCATTCAACCAGTCCATATGAAGTGTTTAGTGCATAGTTGGTCCTGTTGGGTAGTCAGAAAAGAAACATTCCTAGTCCCTACCTTTGGAGACTCCATTTAAAAAGAAATATAGACACAAAGATGAGTATAGATCCTATGCGCCTGAGAGGGCACTATCTTCTTCCTTCAGTTGCCATCCCTTGAGAGTAAAGACATGGAAAATCTCAGAGTTGTCCTATCACACTAGGAAGTTGGGAGCAAATTCTCGAAAGTGGACACCACCCTGATCAGATCACCCCTGGGCAGATTTCTAATTCCTCTGTGCTACTCATAGACAGGCACAGGCTTGTAGGGCTCTTATCTAAGAGTTTTTGCTCATCTGGGACCCCAAAGACAAGATACTGTCTGTTTCCCTTGTGCCAATCCCAAAGGAGACATTCAAACTCTATAATAGCCCAGCTGGAAGGCTACAGACATTGCAAGGGGGAGGGGGGAAATTCCCCAGAGTACATTCTGTATGAGCAATCTAGCAGGGAAATTGCAAGGTTCCTGCTCTCCAAAATCCCTTCCAGCAAGGCTGAAATCAGATCACCAGTATCAGAGGTGCCTGTGACACTGGTTCTCAGAGACTTGGGCTAGCAACTTCCAGTAGAGACATCAGCCCATGTTCAGCTATGCCATCTGCACAGTTCTACATCTGCCTGCTTGCCCACCCTGAGTTACTCTGTGTTAGTACTACAGGGCAGGCAATGCAGCTGATCTAAAGCTGTAAAAAGGAATGTGTGCCTATGAGGTCAGAAGGAGTCGGTGACATTGCCAGCCTCAAGCAAACCTCCTGCAGCCAGCTTGTTTAAGTGGAAGACACAGCCAGCTTGTTTAATTGGAAGACACAATACAGTCACTACTGCTGTTTATGAGATTAACTTCTAAGTCCACAAAGGCAAAGTGAAAACATGGAAGAAGAAAGGAGAGAAGGCAAGGAGGGAGAAGAAAAGGTGGGGAATGGTAGTGAGATAATCTCGGGTTCCTGATTCTGTTGGAAGGGGTGGGGTGTGTGTGTGTGAGAGAGAGGGAGAAGGAAGGAAGGAAGGAAGGAAGGAAGGAAGGAAGGAAGGAAGGAAGGAAGGAAGGAAGGAAGGAAGGAAGGAAGGAAGGAAGGAAGGAAGGAAGGAAGAATATATTCTGCTGATGGGCTGACCATGATGGAGAAATAACTAGGATTCTGGATGATTCCCAGGCACCCCCTGAGCCTGTCTCAGGTGCCTGTGATGGAACTGACACACTGTAGGGGAGGAGGAGTCAGTGATAAGAGCATGCCTTCCCCATCAGCCCCTTATTGTCAGGGCACCCAGATGCATTGTCAAGCACTGTGGTACAGAGTTGGAGTAGGACACTATCTTAGACTTGAAATAAGAAGACATCTTCAAGTCTCATCTTCCCTACTTACTAGTAATGTGATCTTGGGGAAGGAAGTCTTCATTTGTGGCATGATTGTGATGGAATGCTACTGCACCATAAGAAACGACCAGCAGGTTAATTTATTTAAAAAAAAAAACAAAAACCTTACCTTCTTGTCTTAGAAATGCCTAGCCTGCAATTTGCTTAATGTTCTGATCATACTGATCTAAGTATCAGCCTCCCACCAGAGTGTAGCAGTACTTTAAAAAAAATGTTTATGTTTTATTTTACAGATTACACATAATATCAAATTTCCACATACGTTTTACCAATTTATACGATCCAAATTGTCTCCCTCTCTTCCCTTCCCTTTCCCAGAGCTGGCAAGCAATTTAGTCTGGGTTATACATGTATTATCATGTAGCAATCATTGTACCTTTTTTTTAACCCTGACCTTCCATCTTAGAATCAATATTGTGTATTGGCTCCAAGGCAGAAGGGTGGTAAGGGTTAGGCAGTGGGGGTTAAGTGACTTGCCCAGGGTCACACAGCTGGGAAGTGACTGAGGCCAGATTTGAACCTAGAACCTCCTGTCTCTAGGCCTGGTTCTCAATCCACTGAGCAACCCAGCTGCCCCTGTTTAATTCTTTTTTAAATCCTCACCTTCTGTCTTAGAATCCATACTAAGAATCTGTAAAGTGGTAAGGGCTAGGCAATTGGAGTTAAGTGACTGGCCCAGTGTCACACAGCTAGGAAGTGTCTAAGGCCACATTTGTCCCTAGGATCTTCTGTTTCCATGTCTGACTCTCTATCCATTGAGCTACCTAGCTGCTCTGTGCAGGTAAAGTTTTCAAAAACATGGAAAGACCTACATGAAGTTATGAAGAGTGAAATGAGCAGAGCCAAGAGAACACTATGTAGAGCAATAGAAATATTGTTTGAAGAATGACTTGTGTATGTCTACCTCCAGAGAAAGAACTGATAAATAGAAACCAGCAAGACATAGTTTATATATAGTTTATATAGGTTTTCATTTTTGTTTTGTTTTGTTTTGTTTTTTTTGGTCAAACGATGGCTTCTGTAGTACAGGGAGGGCAGGAGATACCTGGGAATTTTAAGGTAACAAGCAAATTAAAAAATTCCCTCCTGCTCAATTTCTTCCTCTGGAAAATGAGAATAATATTTGTGCTATCTATCTCATAGCACTGTTGTATGAAAAGTACTTTCTAAACTTTAAAATGTTCTAGAAATGTAAATTATTATTATTGCTAGAGTTGGTGGTTTTATATTTGGCTTCTGGCTACTCTAAGTAGATACTGGTGAGTAAAAAGGAGAGGACAGTAAAAACGTTGTCTTACAATCAAGTCGACTGAGTTCTAATTTCTCTAGTATACAGCCCCTTCTCTTCTCTACCACTGCCACCATCCTGGGGCAGCTCCTCATTGGATTCTGCAATAGCCTGCTGGTCAGTCTGCCTTCTGAGAATATTTTCCCACTCCAATCTATTCCTCCACTCAGCTGCCAGAGTAATCATCCTAAAGCACAAATTGATCATGTCACTCCTCTCCCTCAATAAATTCCTGTGGCTCCCTATTGCTTCCAGGATCAAATATAAAATTCAATTATGGTTTTTAAAATATAATGTGTTTCTCCTCACCCAAATGCTTTTCCAAGCTTCTTTCTTTATACTTCCCACCCTCTCTCCCTCCTTAACGTGCTCTTCTATCTGCTTCAACTCAAGGCTCTAGGCATTTTCTCTGTTTTCCTCATGCTTGAAACACTTTGGACTTTCTGACTTTTCTGGCTTCCTTCAAGTCACAGCTAAAATCCCACCTACAAGAAACCTTTCCTTTTTTTTTAAACCCTTACCTTCTGTCTTAGAATTCATTCTAAGACAGAAGAGGAGCAAGGGCTAGGCAATTGGGGTTAAGTGACTTGCCCAGGATCATGCAGCTAGAAAATATCTGAGGCTAAATTTGAACCCAATTCCTCCTGACTCCAGGCCTGGTACTTTATTCAATGTGCCAACTACCTGCCCCAAGAAGCCTTTCCTCATCCTCCTTAATACTAATGCCTCTCCCCTATCCTAAATCTCCAATTGACCCTGCCTACATCTTGTTTGAACACAGTTGTTTTCATGTTGCCTCCCCATTAGACTTGCTTCAGTTCCTTGAGAGCAGGGATGGTCTTTTGCCTTTCTTTGTAGCCTCAGTTCTTAGCATGGTACCTGGCATATAAGCAGCCATCTAATAAATGCTTATTGACTTGCTAAATTGGCCAACAATTAAATTAATCATTAAATGAATGATTGAAAGAATGAATGAATTTGTTCAATCAATAGATCGAATGAATGATTAAGTGAAGATGTGAATGACTGAATTGAATGAATGAATTAATATTTGAATAAATGAATGAGTAGTTCATGAATGAATGATTCCATGAAGCAATGAATAGAGGATTGTTAGTTAAATATTTCAAGTGTATGAATGGGATGGAGAACCTAGATTATATGCTCTGGAACAGTGAGGACATTGTCTTACAAGTGTCTCAAATATACAAGATCGTAGAAAAGACCTGAGAAGCCCTTTAGCTTGAGTTCTTCTAATGATAGAGATTAGGCAACACAACATCTCTCCTATCATATCACAGTGCCTGAAATTTTACCATTAGTGAATATTTCCTTTGGCTTTTGCAGTTTTTCAGGCTTGCAGAATCCATGGCTAAAATGAAATAGTCTAGAAGCTTGTGTTGCCTATGTGACAAAGGACCACAGTGGTCCTCATTTTGTAGCTGGGGAAACTTAGTCCCAACTGGGAAGAGTGACTTGTTCCAGAATTACAAACTGAGTCAGTGCCTGGGACTGGATTCTCCCACACCATACCTGGGAGAGGGGAGCACTTAAATCTTAGCCCAAATGAGTCCGATGAGAGCAAGGCTTTGTGGGAATGGGGTCGAGTAAATCCTGGGAAGGGAGAGAGAGCCAGAGCTCCAAAGGAAAGGGAAGGCAAGAAGGCGTCAAATAGAAAGCTTGTCAGGAGACAGTCCCATGACTAAACGCCTGTGATTTGGTCTTTGGCCAATTCCTGATGTTGGCCCTCATGTCAATCACACTGGATCCAGGAAGCCCCCCAAGTTAACGGGCCCCTGACTGCTGGAAATGAAGGACAAAGCCTAGCCAAAGGGTTCCTGGGTAGGGTGGTGGGCTGCCCAAATGAGGAGGATCCCCAAAGCCTCAGAGTCACCCTCTATAACTAGGAGGCTGGAGGCAGCTCCAGAGCCCTAAATAGAACATGAAATATCAGCTCCCAACCCAGGGCTGCCAGCTGCCTCAAACACCGAGCAGAGAAATTTCCCCTTTTTGCAGATTGGATCAGTCACTCCCAGAATTGATGGCAACAGCTTCATCAAGAAGATATAATGTTTTAATTATGTTGTGACACGGCCTGACACGGGGGTGGCATGTGATGGATTCTTGCATGTCACCCGGAGCCCTGACACATGATAGGGGGGTGGAGGGGGGAATGATTCTCATAACGCACCTTCTGGGAGACAGGATCCCTTCCCCCACCAAGGGCAGCAGAGAAACAGTGGGATCCAGGGCATTCGTTTGGGGATCCGGGGGGCTGGACACAGCAGCCATTGGGGGGGGTTGAAAATCTGGGCTCTTGGGAAGACTGGGTTGACAGGCTCCAGGAGAGTCTGATCTGGAGAAGAGGGGACTTCTTCTGCCTCCTTAAGTCCTCTGATCCCAGGGCCCTTTGAAGAGGGCTAGGCACAGAGCAGGTCACATTCTTCCACTTTAGGGGAGGGCCATGAACCCCTTTGGCAATCTGGTAAAGCCTCTCTGCCCCTTCTAAGAAGAAAGTTTTAAATACATAAAATAAAACGGGATTATAAAGGGAGATGATTATATTGATGTACACTTAGCAAAGATTCTTTCAAAGCCCAGTCCCTGGACCTTAGGTTGAGAGTCGCTGATTTAAAGGAAGTAACCCAAAGGGGGAAGTGACCAGACTGAGGGTATGGAGCCTCTACAAGAGAAAGCTTCAGGGGAAAGGAGGATTTAGGGTTAGAAATGGCCTTACAGGCCATCTAGTCCAAGCTTTTCATTTTACACGTGGGGAAATAGAGTCTCAGAGAAGACAATCGAACCGCCTAAGGTAACAGGGTAGCACGTGGAAGAGCTGGGGTTTAAATTGGGCCCCTCGTTTTTAAAGCTAGTGTTTTGCCCATAAGTCTACCAGCTTCACGCTCGCCCTCTGCCCCTATGATGAAAACAGATTTCACCTTGCTCCTTTTTCTCCAGTCACTCTGCCAGGCCCTCCCTACCTTCACACACACAATGTCCCCCATATCAGAATCATTTATATTCATGTCTCTTCCCCCATCCCCTACCCCATTAAGCTCCTAGATATCAAGCAGGGTCAGCGCCAAATCTTCTTTCTCCAGGCTCCCGAAGTGGGTCTTACGTTCAATAATCACTTAACTATTTGATGAACTAAATCTAGCTATTTGAAGAGCTACTACAGGGTTATGCTTGTTCCCCTTGGCCCAAGAGGGTAAGTGACCAGGGCATAGATTTCTGCTTGACATATAAGAGAGACCTCAGGATGGCCAGAGCCATCCAACGTGGAACTGGGTGGTTTGTAGGTAGTAAGTTCTCCAGCATTCAGGGTATCCAAGTAGAGGACTGTAGAACTATTAACAAACTATAGAAGAGGGTCTTGCACAGGGAAGAAATTTGGACTAAATACCTTCTGGGTATAAATACCTTCCTTTCACTCCCGTCCCCTCAGGATTCTATGCATGCACATATGGGTACACAAGAATCCTTCTCTGGACCCTTGTCCCGTCATTCCATTCATGTATGGAGTCCATGATCTGAGTGAACCCACTTCTCTGGAAAGACCACCAGAAAGGCTTATGTTTGCTTTTCACCATGATGGAGCGGGGTGAGGTGCTGGACAACTCCCAATAGGCTCTCCCCTCATTGTTCATTTCCACACAGGCAGGAGCTAGGTGGCCCAGAGAGGGGGAGAATAGGTGGAGCTGGGACCAAGGTCCAGCCTGATCTGGATTCTCCTTCTTTCACTCTACTTCCATCCCCTCTCCTATCTCAGCCCCAACTTTTGTGGGCTGGGCCCAGGTTCTTCCCCGGGAACTTTAGTCAAGAGGAGGATCATGGGAAATGGGGATGGAGCATGAGGGAAAGGAACAAAGACAGATTTAAGGTCAGGCCTGAAGCAGGAAAGGAGAAAGAGTGAGGGAGGGGTAGGGAGAAAGGAAGGACCTCTTCTCTCCAAAGCCGAGGGCCGAATCCGGGACCCAAGCTGAGGCTCTGCCTGGCATCTTCGAACTGGAGCATGCTGCCTGGCTGAAACAATCTAACACCAATTCCTAGGCATTAAGCCAGCAGAGCCCCAACAAATGAACCACCTCTTCAACCGCTGGGACAAGCACCAGGGTCCTCCCTGAATCTGCCCCTATTCTCCTCCTCCCTCAATTATCCGTCAATCCGTTGAGCTGTCAGCTGGTCCATTCGCCAGACTGTCAATCAGACACGTCCATCAGTCTGTCATCCATCAGTCTATCTGTTAGAGTCCATCTATTTACCAGTTGGGTAGCCTGTCAGTCAGCCCACCTGGCCAGGGGTCAGTCCATCAATCAGGCCATCTGCCTGTCAGGCTGTCACACCCCTTTCACATTCCGCCCTCAGCCTGTCACTCACAAGCGATCAGCCTCTTGTCAGTCAGTCAGTCAGGCCCTCTGTCAGCCTGTCTGTCCGTCAGGAGTCTGTTCTCACCTGCTGCTGCTGCTGCTGATTATCGTGGGGATGTGGCCCAGCCAAGCTACCTTTGCCTGAGCTCTGCCATCCGGATTTAGACAGTGATTTGCATATAATTTACCCAGAAAGCTGCACTGTGAGAAATATAATCACTTTTTTAATATTCCCCATTCTGATTTGGATGTGAGAAGCCCTTGTAATGAATTGCTCCGCTAATGAAAACGAACTGGAATGAGGATGGAGATGGAGGGGCATTAAATCCCAGGCTGGGCTGTGGCTGGTAACCTCAGAAATCCCTGCTCTTCTCCACTCTGGCCTCAATTAACCATCACTCTTTCGCCCTGCCAGGGCCTTCCCTGCTGGAGCAGTGGGGAAGAGCAGCAAGTGGGATGTCTTAAGGTCAGGTCAATGACAGAGCTCTGCTCCCACCTCCCAGCCAAGCAGGCTACCAGGAATTCCAAGGGCCAGCCTGTATGGGAAACTGAGGTTGCTCCCAGAGCATCCCCCAACTCAGTTCAGGGTCAGAAAGAAGGGTGAGGAGGAGGAAGGTCTGGAAGAGAAAGGAGTGGGATGGCTGGGAGGCAGGGAAGGACCCAGGAGAGCGCCTGTGGCTCCAAGGAACCCAGGCTGGGGGCACAGAGATAATTAAGGAAGACAAGAGAAGAAGGAAGGAGGAAAAAACAAATCCTGCAACTGATCTGTCCAGGCTTAGATGGGCCTAATTAGGTCTGTTTGTATAGCTCCTTTGCATCTGTATTCAAATATATTCTGTAGCAAATGCTCTCGTGTTCCAAAGCTTGGGAGTAGAATGAGTGCCAAGCCTACAGACAAGAGGTCATGGGTTCAAATCTGACTTCACATACTTCCTAGCTGAGAGACACTGGACATGGAACCCCAGGTTTCCCTTGGACACCCCAAACCCTAGAAGCATTTCAGATCAAACAGAAAGCAGGAAAATTCCTTTCCTTCCTTGCATTCTTTTTTTTTTCTCTTGCTCAAGAAGCCCTGGTGGTTCCCTATTACTTTTTTCTTTAACCTTATCCTTGACATCAATACTGGGATTCGTTCCAAGGTATAAGAGTGGTAAGATCTAGGCAACGGGGATCAAGTGACTTGCCCAGGGTCACACAGCTAAGAAGTGATTGAGACCATATGTGAATCCAGGTCCTCCCATCTCCAGACCTGGCAGTGCTCTATCCACTGGGCCACCCAGCTGCCCCCAAAACCATCCTTGATTCTTCCCTCTTCTTAAACAGACAATCATTTGCTACATTTTGTCAATTCTCCCTCCACAAAAAGCTCTGGCACCTATTTCCTTTTCTCTACTCATAAGCTTATCCCCCTGATTTAGGCCTTACACATTTGATAAGCATGCCATCTCTGCTTTCATCCCAGTCCCAATGGGATAGACACTTTGAATACAACAGAGGCCAGGACAGATCCCTGTGGCTCTTCACCAGAGACCTCGATGCCAGGCAGGGTTGTGGAGGAAAGAACACTTGACTTAGACCTAGATGATTTCAGTTTGGATCATGGCTTTTCTATACGTCTTTTGACCTTGAGTCAAACTCGCTGAAAACTCAGTTTATTGGTCTTTAAAATGAAAGAAATGGACTAAACAGCTCCTTCCACCTCTCACTCCTAAAATCCCAGGATCCAGCGCCAGGGCTGTCCCCAACTACGTGCTCCAGATGGGCCAGGAGTTTGGCGTCCAGGGTTTCTATTCTCAGCATCCAATATGGCCCCGGGAGCCCATAGGTGTTGGGTAGCTGTTCTGGGAGGCCAGGAATAACACTGATGATGGCCAGGCTCCCGGAGCCCCGAGCCTGCTAGGGAGGCCCCCTTAGCAAGGCGCCACAAAGCAGAAGCTCCAGCCTCATCCGGAGGAGAATGAAGAGGAGGGGGCAGATCTGTAAGGGGGAGGGGGCGTCCATCCCGGCCTCCTGCCTCTCTCTGCTCCCCAGGCTAAGCCGAGGACCACAGAAGAGCTTCCAGGCCCTGAGAGAGCTTCAGTGCTTGGGAACAGGAGCTGGAGAGGGCGGGGGAGCTGGTGGCTGGTGAGGGAGAGAAGACAAGCTAATGAGGCCCCAGAGAACCCTTAATCCTTCACCTCCCGCCCTGCCTGTGAATCACAGCCACTTGCTCCAGCCTCTCCCCGGCTCCCACCCGTCTGCCTGCTGGCCTTGTGCACATTTTCCCAGGAGGGCCCCAGCAGCCCCCAGGGCCCAGCAGCCAGGCAGCCCCCCTCTCTTCTCCTGTCCTCCCTTCCATCACTTCTACAGCTCCTGCCCCCGCCCAGCTGTTTCTTTTCCTCCAGAGGCAGCAGCTGCAAGGAGAAAAGCGGCCTTGGCCTCTGTACCTTCGAGTTGGGAGGTGGAGAGTGAGGGCCATGGGGGAAAATCCCCTCCTTTGCTCTGCCTCTGGTCAGAGGGGGACTAGCCCAGGAGGGGTGACTGTCCCAAGAACAGCCCTCGGAGCCAAGACTTGGGGAAAGAGCCTCTGGTGTGGGGGGCAAATTCTTATTTATTTATTTTTAAACTCTTATCTTCCATCTTAGAATCAATACTGTGTCTTGGCTCCAAGGCAGAAGAGTGATAAGGGTAGGCAATGGGGGTTAAGTGACTTGCCCAGGGTCACAAAGCCAGGAAGTGCCTGAGGCCAGATTTGAATCTGGGACCTCCCCTCTCTGGGTCTCTATCCACTGATAGAGGTGAAACCATCCAGCTGCCCCTTCTTTTTTATTTTTATTTTTTCATTTTATCTTTATTTTACTCCAATAACAAATTTACCCACAAGTTTTCCAAAGTTACATGATTCATGTTGTCTCTCTCCCCTCTCTTCCTCCCCCCATCCCAGTGTTTGGGGCAAATTCTAGAGCCATCTAGGTCAAGACTTGGACAAAAATGTGTCAGAAAGGAAAGGAAGCAGAGGCTGGGCTGCCACCTGCATTAAAGAAGGGAGTGGCTACACCCTGGAGATCGTCGCCCCAGAAGCAGCCAGGGTGGATCGGAAAGAGCTCTCTGCTGATGGAGTCAGGGGACCAGCTTTCAAGTCCTGGCTCGGCTCCTTGAATTATAATAATAGCTGGCATTTCTTTCTATAATTTTTTTATTTCCATTATCTCACTGGTGTCTCCCAGTCCCGTGGGGCAAGTGTCACAGGTCGTATTGTGTTATCCCTATTTCACAGAGGAGGAAACTGAGGTTTAGAGATGTTAAAGTGACTTTTCCAGGGTTACAAAGCTAGAAAGTGTTAGGCCCTGGGTTCAAATCCACCTTCCAAGCTAACTAGCTTTAGGATTCTAGACAAGTCGTTTTAAGCATCCTTGAACCTCAGTTTCCTGATCTGTTAAAGTGAGGAATAACACAATAATGGGTTTGGAGGCACAGACAGACTTGCCCAGGCTCACACAGCTAGTAAATGATCTGAGGCAGGATTTAAACCCGGCTCTTCTTGTCTCCAAGCTTAGTACTCTCTCCCATCCCGAATTCTCCATCTAGAATTTTGGAGAAATGCTGTGAAAAGATGAAGATGGTGTGAAGCCAGATCTGCTCTAGTGCTGCCTGTGTGAATTGTGCCAACTGATCCGGTGCCTGTGCCTGCCCCCAAAGCAGGATGCCGGTGGAGGTGCTGGCACTGGATCTTCATAGATCTTGGCCATTTGAGAAAACCGTGATTTCATTTCTGCCCATAGTTCTGGTCCTCTTAGCCCCGCCACATTTCTTTCTTCTTTCACCTCTTCTCAGAGTGACTGGCACCCACCTTAGTGGGCACAGTAGGTAAGTACCCAGACAATGCCCTGCAGGTAGGGTTCCTGGTACAGGAGGTGGGGGGGTGGGGAAAGATGTCTCATTTGGACACTGGAGAAGTTATCCCACAGCTGTGGTGAAGTGGGATAATAATAAAGAAATAACAGCAACAACAATAATAAATACCTAACAAATAACAAGCAAAATAATAATAAATGTATTCAGGACTTTATAAACATTATCTCATTTCATTCTCCCAGCAACCCTGGGAGGTGGGTACTATTATTATCTGCACTTTACAGACAAGGAAACTGAGGCTCAGAGAGGCTAAAATGTCTTGCCACAGGGTCACAAAGCTAGTTAGTGTTAGAAGAGGGATTTGAGCCTAGACCCTAATACTTCCGTAGAATCACACAACTAGTAAGTGGCTGAGGCAGGATTTGAACACAGCTCTTCTGGATACCAAGTTTGGCAATCTCTTCACTGCCCCAGCTGCCTGCTGTAAATAAGTAATGAGCTTAGAGTCAGAGAAGCTGAGTTCAAATCCCGGTTCTATTTAATCCCAGGAAAGTTGCTGCCCTCCCCTGGGCCTCAGTCTCCACATCTGTAAAACAGGATTATAATAATGCTAACTGGCCTGTTTCCCTCTCAAGGTTGTTTTAAGCACTTTGAAAGTGGAAAAGAGAAACCAGAGAATCCAAGAGCTGGAAGGGACCTCAGGACACTACCCATCCATCAGCCATGATAGATACTCATCCATCCTCTCTTTGATGACCTGCAGAGATGGAGAGCATACTCCTTCCTGGCTCCATCCTTGGGCGGTAATATAATAACTGCAGTTTTTCAGTCATGTCCAACTCTTCTGACCCCATTTGGGGTTTTCTTGGCAAAGAAAATAGAATGGTTTGCCATTTTCTTCTCCAACTCATTTTACAAATGAGAAAACTGAGGCCAACAAGGTTAAGTGACTTGCCCAGGGTCACACAGCTAGTAAGTGTCCGAGGCCAGATTTGAACTCAGGAAGATCCATCTTCTTGACTCTAGACCCAGCACTCTCCCCATTGTACCACCTGGCTGCTCAGTGGAACGATGACAGGCAATTATTATTATGCAAGCTTATACAAATGACATAGGTACAGACCCGAGGTACTTTTGTGACCTTGGGCAAGGGGGTCTTCCATCTGAGGCAGCCTTAGTTTCCTCTTTAGAATCTCTGAGCAACAGTGGAAGTGTGTTGGCTATGGGAGGGGGTGAGAGGAGGGGAGGAAGACAACATGAATCACATAACTTTGGAAAACTTACATGTCAGTTTGTTGTTGGAATAAAATAAAGATGAATTTTTAAAAACAAATTGTAAAAATTGTAAAAAGAATCTTGGGGCAACCTATAGATGTGTTACAATGGGAAGAGCCGACCAGAGAGGGAAGGGGAACCGCTAAACAAATACAATCAGTAAGAGCTAGGCAATGGGGGTTAAGTGACTTGCCCAAGGTCATACAGCTAGGAAGTGTCAGAGGCCAGATTTGAACCTAGGACCTCCCATCTCTAGGCTTGACTCTCTATCCACTAACCCACCTGGCTGCTCCCAGAGACCTTGAATTTTTGATCCAGTCCATATCTGATAGGAGGTGGGCATATAGCTTCATTAAACTTTGTTGAACTTTTGCATAATCTCTGGTACTATAAACTGAATCTGAGTAAGAGAGTTCATACATGTCAATATAGATTTTGGCAAAAAATACCCTGTCTGTGGCTGAAACTATGTTGTACCAAAAGAGGCTTATAGCTTCTTCCTGAACCTCTCCAAATCAGTGGAGAACTGGTTACTCCTAAAGACAGATCATTCATTGATGGGCAGCTCTAAAGTGTCTTCATGAACCCGTGTTGGCTCTAAGTGATCACTGTTTCCCTTTCTCAGTACTTACAAACCATCTCTTTCACAACCTATCCTAGAATATTCCTAGGAATTAAATTTAAGCTTACCAGCCTATTGTTTGAAGATGCTATCTTTCCCTTTTTGGATATGCAAGGCATTTGCCCATCTCCAGTGCCAAGGCATTTTCCCCATTCTGTATGGCTTTTTAAAGATTGATAACAGAGAGCCAGACCTCAATCCACTGAGCCCCCTAGCTGTCCCTAAAGATAATATTTGTTGTTTTTTTAAACCCATAACAGTAGCTTAGCAATCACATCTACCAATTCTTACTGTCCAGAGATCTATTTCATTCTAAGTATACCCATAATTCATCTTTGCAGGTACTCTATTTAACTGGGAAAGATCTAGAAAAGGATCTGACCATACCTGCTGTGCTTTTCAGAAGTTATCTAAAAAACTCCTGTCAGATCAGCTTTGAGGTTTTACCTCAAGGGTCAGACCCCATGGGGTGAACTTAGCCATTGGGGTTCATTCATAATGGTTTTTGGAGACAGCTTTTGGGGAATAAAACCAACCTCTGAAGGCCATAGATAGTTAGCTTAGTCAGTTTGGGGGATACCTAGATAGAAACAGGGAGTTAAGTTAAAGAAACAGAAGACTCTCTCTTGTGAGGAACATAGAGGATTGTGGGGCATTAGCAAGATCCCTTGGAGTTAGGGACCTCTTGTTCTGATCCTAAGTTTGTATTCCCTCTTAAATAAAAGAGATACTGTTTTTTATAACAATTATCTCCAAGGTGTTTGAGCAACTGGCCCAGTGAGAGAATGTGATTCAGTTTCACTCTCACTAACTGGAGGTTAAAATATCCAGCTGGGTATTTAGGGGGATCCCTGAGTGGATCACCACTATCCACATCTGTGGGTCTCCCCCTATATTCTTCTTTTTTTACTGTCCAGAGATCTACTTCAATCTAACCAAATGACTGGAACTCACTGAAGTCACTGGACTCCTCTCTTCTACTTTCCCCCTTATCTTAAGACCCAATTTCTTATTCAACTTTTTTGTTCTAGACTTACCAAGGTGAAGATCATTATCCCTAGAAGGCATCATAGTGTATCAGATTGGTGGTTTGGGAGTCAGGGAAACCTGGGCTTGATTTTTATCCCTGACACTAGTTCTGTCACTCTAGGCAAGTCACTTTATGGGAGAGGGGATAGAAGGGGAATGGACAGCAGCCAGGTCTGGACAGAGAAAAATATAGAAAGGTAGATGGAAAGAGAAGGGGATGGGTAGGAGAAAGAAAGAAAGATAGAGAGGGTGAGAGGGACAGAGAGACATAGAGAGAAGGAGGAAGAGAAGAGAAGAGAAGAGAAGAGAAGAGAAGAGAAGAGAAGAGAAGAGAAGAGAAGAGAAGAGAAGAGAAGAGAAGAGAAGAGAAGAGGAGAGAAG
>NC_058132.1:73352893-73387818 GCF_016433145.1 Gracilinanus agilis
AGAGAGAGAGAGAGAGAGAGAGAGAGAGAGAGAGAGAGAGAGAGAGAGAGAGAGAGAGAGAAAACTTATTAAGCATTTACTTTGTTCTGGACAAGGTGTTAAGAACTGAAATACAAATACAAACAAAAATGCTTATCAACCCCTACCCCCAGATAGCATAGAAAGGAGATGAAAAGTTGGGTAGATGTGGATGAAGGATATCTACTTGGGGGCAAGGCTACCAGGGAGGAGGTGGTGGATAAGTGAGAACCCATGTGGGGTTCCTGTGGGACAGCAGTGGCCCCACACATAGGCAGCATCTTTCTTAGGCTTCATTTGTAACAATAATAATAGAGTCCATTTCCATAGCTCCTAAAGGTTTCTAAAACACCAGTCTTACATCTCTCCTCTAGTATGGGGGGAAGCGGCACCAGCTTAAAAATCATCAGACTTGGGCATCTCAGTGGCTCAGTGGCTAAAGAGCCAAATCTGGAGTCAGGAGACTCCAAAGTTCAAATCTGGCCCCAGACACATCCTAGCTATGTGGGCAAGTCACTTAATCCCAACCACTCTTCTACCTTCGAACCAATGCATAGTATTGCTTCTAAGATGGAAGGGAAGGGTTAAAAAAGACTCAGAGGACCTCAGTTCCAGCCCTGCATCTGAAGATAATGCCTTTTCCTCTGGAACCATGAGCAAGTGATTTGCCTCTGTTTCCTCAGCTGTAAGATGGGGGAGGTCCCCTCCAGCTTTAGGTCTGTGATCCCGTGAGACATAGCCAGGGCAGCTATTATTATCTCCACTTCCAGCTGAGGAAACAGAGGCCCAGGGAGGTTAGACACCTTCCCCTTGGGGCTCTCCAGCTCCTAAGATATTAAGTGGTAGGTCTGGGATTGGTGAGTCTCTCCTGATTTCAAATCCAGCTCCCTTTCCATTCGGTTACCTCCGAGGCAACAAGAAGCTAAGTCACGTCAAGTAAACCAGGGCCAGGTCCTGGTTGGTGCTAACAGGGGGTGTCACAGGGTCAGAGCAGAGCCCAGGAATGGTCAATGGGATCATGGCAGGAGCTGGCCATTCAGACTAGCTCATGCTTCCTCGGGGATACCCAGTGGTCAGAAAGAAGCGGACAGAGTGTGGAGGGAGGAGCAGGGACTATTAAGCAGCAGAGAAAAGTGGTCCCATATTGGGAAGATTGGGGTCAGGGGTCCAGAAGATCTGGACAAACAGGAGAAATCCAACGAAGTGGACTTTCAAGCCAGAGATTTTTAGGGGTTCAAATCTTGATTCTGCCACTTATCAGGGTGACCTTGGCCAAGTCCCTTTCCCATCTTTTCGCGATTCAGTTTTCTCCACTGTGAAAGGAGGGGATCAGACTACAGGTTTTCTAAGGCCCCTTTAAGCTAGGAACCCTGTGATTAGATGAAGAGGAGTGAGAAGGGGAGGGGGCAGAGAATGGGCATCGCCCAGTCTAGGGGCTGCCCCGGAGATGGGAAGCTGGGTCCTGCAGCGGGAGGCTTCGAGGCATCCCTTGCCTGGGCACCGGGAGCCCCATGGGTGGCTGGGAAGCTAGCTTCTGGACAGCCAGCTCCCAGGTCCTCTTCGGGGTGGCAGCCAGCAGGCAGGCTCTCTGGCGATGGGAGATCCTTTAAATACCTCTCAGGGCTCAGCTCTGGCTTCCCAGCAGCCTGGAGGAAAGTGACACCTCCCTATTTGTAAACTGTTTCTCACAGCTTGTTTGTTCTGGGTTAGAGCTCCAACGGGCTCCGTATGGAAGTGTGACTCATTGTTTAATGTGTCAGCTCATTAGCAAAGCTTGTTGCTGCCTTCCATTCCTCTGCTCCCACTAATTAGAGAGCCCACTGTGGCCCCCACTCCCAGGCCGGAGCTCCGGGCACAGTCAGGGCACTTGCCTGGCCCTGGCTTCCCTGCCCAGGGATTGACCTCCACCCTTGCCCTGCCCGGCTGAAGCTCTAGAAGCCAGGACTTGCCATGGCAGGACACTGAATTTTCCCTGGGCTATAGCTCGCAGCTGCCACCCCCCTGAACCCAGTCAAGCTCATCCCTACCCCCACCCCCCATGGGCTCAGCGCCATGACAGTGGCCGCCAGGCAAGCGCCTGCCTCAGGCATGTAAAAACTAAAGGACTCTGGGAAATTCCATCACGTATCTAGCCACTCTCCAGAAATGGCCACATCATTAGGATACATTCGAGTTCTTGCCTTAGGTGGAAAGTGAAGATCAGATAGCTAGAGTAGGAAAGGACCTCCATAGCCATCTGGTCCAACCCCCTCATTTTACAGATAAGGAAACTGAGGCCCAGAGAGTGAGTCACACAGTAGGTGGCAGAGAAGATCTGAACCCAGGTCATCTGATGTCAGGGCAATCTTCCCTCTGCCACCCTCTCTCTCTACTGAGGATTCATGGTAGATGTGATGAGCCATCTGAATCATGGAAGTCATTGGGCTTCCAGTATATCAGTCACGGTTGAAGAGGGAGTCTCCCCTTCACCACAGTGCTGGTACATTGGGAAAATGACAAGACTAGGGTCCCTATCCTGTTTCTGACAATAATTTATGGGACATTGGGGCAAATCATTTCCCTTGTTGGGGCCTCAGTTTCTCCATCTTGCACATGGGGATCATTATTTGTGCCTGAAGTTTCTCTATATGATGTCCATCAATATGTCTATCCAGACATAGCCCATCCTGAACATAGGCTAATAGTTCATCTCTTCGGCATCCTCAGGGGCTAAACTTGTCCTCACCAGGAAAATTCCCAGATGACTCAGGGTTTGCCTCTCTAACATTCATTCATGTATTCATACATTCATTCTGCAAACACTGAGTGGATTCTACAGGAAGCAGGACCCAGTACATGGCACTAAGGGCATTAAGATGGATGAAATGAAATTCCATCTCCAGGGAGCTCATAACCTAGAAGGGGAATAAGAATAACATTATTGATATTATTGTTTACATTGTTCTTTAAAATTTTTAAATTATATTTTTAATCTTATTGGTGTAGGGAGCTCCTGGGGAAGAATTTTCTCCACCAGGACAAGGTAGTATCTTCTTACAATTTATGGCCTTTTAAAAAAAAACACCTTACCTTCCTCCCATCTTAGAATCAATACTGTATATTGGTGATGCAGAAAAATAGTTAGGACTAGGCAACAAGGGTCAAGTGACTTGCCCAGGGTCACACAGCTAGGAAATGTCTAAAACCAGATTTGAACCCAGGACCTCCTGTCTCCAAGCCCAGCTCTCTATCTACTGAGCTACCTAGCTGCCCTGCAATTTATAGTCTTAGAGAGAATTGTCTAGAGTCACTCAAAAGTTAAATGACTTGTCCAGGATCACACAGTCAATATGTGGCAGGCATAGACCTTGAACCTGGATATTCCTAACTTAGAGACCAACTTTTTTTAATTAAGTTTATTTATTTATTTATTTGTTTAGAATATTTTTCCATGGTTACATGATTCATGTTCTTTCCCCTCCTCCTTCCACCCCACTCCTGTGGCCAACAAGCAATTCCACTGAGTTTTACATGTGTCATTGATCAAGGCCTATTTTCACATTATTGATACATGCATTAGGGTGATTGTTTAGAGTCTACATCCCAAATCATGTCCCCATCAAACCATGTGATCAAGCACTTGTTTTTCTTCTGCTTCTGTTCCCACAGTTCTTTCTCTGGATGTGGACAGTGTTCTTTCTCATAAGTCCCTCCAAAGTGACCCTGATCATTGCTTTGCTGCTAGTAGAGAAGTCCATTACATTCAATTATATCACAGTGTATCATTCTCTGTGTACAATGTTTTCCTGGTTCTGCTCCTTTCACTCTGCATCAGTTCCTGGAAGTCTTCCCAGTTCACATGGAATTCCTCCAGTTCATTATTCCTTTGAGCACAATAGTATTCCATCACCAGCAGATACCACAGTTTGTTCAGCCATTCCCCAATCAAAGGGCATCCCTTCGTTTTCCAATTTTTTGCCACCACAAAGAATGCGGCCATAAATATTTTTGTACAAGTCTTTATTATCTTTTTGGGGTATAAACCCAGCAGTGGTATGGCTGGACCAAAGGGCAGGCATTCTCTTAAATCCCTTTGGGCATAATTCCAAATTGCCTTCCAGAATGGTTGGATCTGTTCACAACTCTACCAGCAATGTATTAATGTCCCAATTTTGCCATTTCCCCTCCAAAATTTATTACTTTCGGGGCAGCTGGGTAGCTCAGTGGATTGAGAGCTAAGCCTAGAGACGGGAGGTCCTAGGTTCAAATCCGGCCTCAGCCACTTCCCAGCTGTGTGACCCTGGGCAAGTCACTTGACCCCCATTGCCCACCCTTACCACTCTTCCACCAAGGAACCAATACACAGAAGTTAAGGGTTTAAAAAAAAAAAAAAAAAAAAAAAAAAAAAAAGAAAAGAAAAATTTATTACTTTCCTTTGCTGTCATATTAGGCAGTCTGCTAGGACCAGTGTGAGGTGGAACCTCAGGGTTGTTTTGATTTGCATTTCTCTAATTATAAGAGATTTAGAACACTTTCTCGTGTGCTTATTGATAGTTTTGGTTTCTTTATCTGAAAACTGCCTATTCATGTTGTACAATTGATTTAGCTCCTTATAAATTTGAGTAATTAGACCTTTGTCAGAGGTTTTTATTATAAAGATTTTTTCCCAATTTGTTGCTTCCCTTCTAATTTTGGTTGCATTGGTTTTGTTTGTACAAAACCTTTTTAATCTAATGTAAACAAAATTATTCATTTTACATTTTGTAATATTCTCTATCTCTTGCTTGGTCTTAAATTCTTTCCTTTCCCACAGATCTGACAAGTATACTATTCTATGTTCATCTAATTTACTTATGGTTTCCTTCTTTATATTTAAGTCATTCACCCATTCTGAATTTATCTTTGTGTAGGGTGTACTGTTTTCCAATTTTCCTAGCAGTTTTTGTCAAATGGTGGATTTTTGTCCCCAAATCTGGTATCTTTCAATTTATCGTACACTATCTTGCTGAGGTCATTTACCCCAAGTCTATTCTCTCTCTACTCCCCACCCCAGATGGTTTTGTTCTTGTGGTTTGGTTGTGGGGTTTTTCATCCATCCATCCATCCATCTATCATCATTTAATTATTTGCTTACTTATTTATTTACCTATTCCATTGATCCTCCCTTCTGTCTTTTTGCCAGTACCAGATTGTTTTGAAGACCGCTGACTGATAGTACAATTTGAGATCTGGTATTGCCAGGCCCCCATCCTTCACATTTTTAAAAATTATTTCCCTTGATATTCTTGATCTTTTGTTCTTCCAAATGAACTTTGTTATAATTTTTTCTAGCTTAGTAAAAAATGTTTCTTGGTAGTTTGATAGGTATGGCACTGAATAAGTAAATTAACTTGGGTAGGATTGTCATTTTTATTATGTTAGCTCATCCTTCTCTCAGAGACCAACTTTTAATTCAGGATGTCTTCCATCTCTTCACTTTAGTTTATAACACACACACACACACACACACACACACACACACACACACACACACACACCCTGTGGGGTAATACAAATGTTATCATTCCCATTTTATAAGTGAGGAAACTGAGATTTAGACAGGAAGGGACTAAGGGAATGAACATTTATATACCTCAGGCACTACTATCATTATCTTCTTTGCTACTCACAACAACCTCCGAGGAATTATCCTCATTTTACAGTTGAGGAAACTGAGGCAAACTGAATCAAGGTAGCTTTCCTAGGGTCATATGGAAAATACATGTCTGAGGCCAGCTTTGAACCCAAGATTTCCTGCCTCCAGGCCTGGCTGCACCACTAGCTCCCTAAGAAATGACTTATCTAAGGCAACCTAACTACCAAATGTCAGTGCTAGGACTCAAACCCAAGTCCCATGATTCTCCAAGTAGGTCTTTCTACTATATCCTGCTGCCTCATGAGATAGGGCCAGGTAACCACAATAAGGATTAGAAAGTGAGAAATACATTATGGCAATCCAGGGTATAAATTTAGCCATTTCTGGAGGGATCATGGAGGGAGATGACTATTGGGAAGTTGAGCTGTGGAAGGGAGGCAGCTTGGTGTAGTGGATAGAGGGTTGGTCTTTGAGTCCAGATATGCGCAAATTCAAATCCTGTCTTAGAGGCTAACTAGCTTTGTGACCTTAGGCAAGTTACTTAACCTCATAGCCTCAGTTTCTCTAGCTATTAAAATGGGAAGTATAATAATGCCTGTTTCCTGTAGGGTTGGTGTGAGAATGAGAAAATACATGTTGTGAGCTTTACAAACCTTAAAGTACTATATAATTGTTACCTGTTATTGGTAATAAAGTTAAATACTTGAGTTACTTGTTAAGTATTTTCTGTGTTCCACATGGGGCAGCTAGGTGGCATAGCAGATTGAGCACCAAGCCCTGGAGTCAAGAAGACTCCTTTTCCCAAGTTCAAATCTGGCCTCAAAAACTTACTAGCTGTGTGACCTTGGACAGGTCACTTCATCCTGTTTGCCCATCAGTAATTTGATCTGGGGAAGGAAATGGAGAACCACTCCAATGTCTTTGCCACAAAGACCCCAAATGGGATCGAGGAGAGTTGGATGTGTCTGAAATGACTAAACAACCGCGACATGTTCCATATACTGTACAAAGTGCCGGGGATACAGAGAGAAGCAAAAACATGAACCCTGCCTTCAGGGAACTCACATTGGGATGGGGAAGACAAACTATAGATAACTAGGTGTATACAAGATGGAGACCGAGCCAGTAAAAGGTAATCTCACAGGGAAGACGTTGGTTTGGGGGATGAGGAGTGGGGTAGGCTGAGACCAGGGAAGACCTGCTGTGAGGTAGATTTTGAACTGAGCCTGGGAAAAAGCCAAGAAATCCAGGGGATGGAATGAGGAAGAGGAAGGGAGGAATTCTAGCCATTGAATGATCCAGACAATGAGGGAGAAAGCAACAGAGATGGTAGATGGGGTGTCGCATTTCAAAGGAACTCCAAGCACATTGGAGTTCACTGGATCATTGAGAGGAGTGTTTTTAATAATACCTTCCCAAGGGGCAACTAGGTGGCTAAATGGATAGAGCCAGGCCAGGAGTTGGGAGGATCTGGGTTCAAATCTGGTCCTAGACACTTCCTGGCTATGTGACCCTGAGCAAGTCACTTGACACCAATTGCTTAGCCCTTCCTGCTTTTCTGCCTCGGAACCAATATTTACTATCAATTTTTAAGATGGAAGTTAAGGGTTAAAAAACCCAGTGTCTTCAAAAGTCTTCTCCATTCTCCTGGGCACATCTAGGTCTGAGGTTGAAGTTGCTGGGCAATCGCTGGTCAGGAGAGCCTAAAGATGGCATTTGAGCTGGACCTTGAAGGATGGATGGAATTTCAACTAGCAGAGATGACAGAGAAGGGCACTTGGGATATGAGGAATGACAGACACAAAGACGAGGAGGCAAGAAAAGGCAGGGCTTGCTCTAAAAATGGCAAATTATCTAGTTTGGCTGAAATATAGCTATGTACACATACACAGGAAAAGAAATCTCAAAATGTATGTTGGACTCAGACCATGGAGGTCAGGGTAGGGGATTTGAACTCTATCCTGTAGGTAATGGGGAGCCTAAGAAAGATTCCAACTGGAGAGTGACATTGTCCTATTAGCCTAGATTAGCATGCAGAGACCGAAGGCAGGGAAACCAGTTATGAGTCTATTTCAATAGTTAGAAAGAGGCAACAAATGCAGGGATATTTTCTTCTTTTTTTTTGATACTTTATTTTCTCAATGTAATAACAATTTTCAACATACATCTTCTGGAATTATAAGATCCAAATTGTTTCCCTCCTTCCCTTCCCTCCCCCTTTCAGAGATGAAAAGCACTCTTATCTAGTTTATACATGTATTATCATGCAAAGCATACTTCCATATTGGTCATTGTTATAAGAGTGCTCATATAAAACTATAAATAAACTCAAGTGGAAGATAGTATGCTTTGATCTGCATTTGAACTCCAATAGTTCTTTCTCTGGAAGTAGATAGCATTCTTTGTCATAAGTCCTTCAGAATTGTCCTGGATCATTGCAGTGCTGAGAGTAGCTCAGTTTTTCACAGTAGATCATCCCACAATATTGTTCTTACTGTGTTGTACACTGTTCTCCTAGTTCTGCTTATTTCCGCTCTGCATCAGTTCATGTAGATTTTTCCAGCTTTTTTGGAAATTATGCTAGTTATCATTTCTTATAACACAATAGTATTCCATCTCCAACATATACCACAATTTGTTCAGCCATTTCCCAACTGATGGACATCCCCTCCATTTCCAATTCTTTGCCACTGCCAAAGGAGCTGCTATAAATATTTTTATATAAGTAGGTCCTTTCCCCTTTTTAATGATCTCTTTGGAATACAGACTCAGTAGTGGTATTACAGGATCAAAGGGTATTCCCAGTTTTATAGCTCTTTGGATATACTTCCAAATTGCCCTCCGGTTGGATTAGTTCACAACTCCACAAACAATGCATAAGTGTTCCAATTTTGCCACATCCTCTCCAACATTAATCACTTTCCTTTACTGTCATATTAGCCCATCTGATAGGTATGAGGTGGTACCTCAGAGTTGTTCTAATTTGCATTTCTCTAATCAAGTATTTTTTAGAATATTTTTTCATATGATTATTGATAGCTTTGATTTCTTCATCTGAAAATTACTTGTTCATATCCTTTGACCACTTGCCATTTGAGGAATGACTTATATTCTTATGAATTTTACTTAGTTCTCTACAAATTTGAGAAATGAGACTTTTGTCAGAGAAATACATTATAAACATTCCCCCAGTTTTTTTTGTTTCCTATAATCTTTGTTATATTGGTTTTCTTTTTTTTTTGTCATGTTATATTGGTTTTGTTTGCATAAGAACATTTTAATTTAATATTATCAAAATTATTCATTTTATATCCTATAATATTCTTTATCTCATATTTGGTCATAAATCCTTCCCTTCTCCATGGATCATGAAGGGATATTTTGAAGGAAAAATTCAGTGGCTGGTTGAATTTGGGAATGGAGAGGATTCAATTTAATTCAACTCAATAAACATTTATTAAGCACCTACTATGTGTCAGGCTGGAGATACAAAAATAGGCAAAAGACAGTCTCCAGGGGGCAGCTGGGTAGCTCAGTGGAGTGAGAGTCAGGCCTAGAGACAGGAGGTCCTAGGTTCAAACCCGGCCTCAGACACTTGTGTGAGCCTGGGCAGGTCACTTGACCCCCATTGCCCACCCTTATCAATCTTCCACCTATGAGACAATACACCGAAGTACAAGGGTTTAAAAAAAAAAATCTAAAAAAAAAAGACAGTCTCCGCCCTCAAGGAGCTTATAATCTAATGGGGGAGACAACATGTAAACAAATATAGCAAATCAAGTTATATGCAGGATAAATAGGAAATAATTAAAAATGAGAAAGCGTTGGAATTAAGAGAGATAGAAGAGGCTTCCTATAGGAGGTAGGATTTTATCTGGAACTTAAAAGAAGTCAGAGGAGTTAGTCTGAGTGGAGGAGGGAGTGTGTTCCAAGTATGAGAAAAGGCAGAGAAAATGCCTGAAATGGAAAGAGAATGAAACAGTCTGGAGGCAGGTGTCACTAAATAAGTCCAAAGATAGCTCTGAGACTTCAAACCTTGGTGACTGAAAAGGTGATGGAGTCATTGAGTTAAGAGGTGCAGATCTTGAGGAATCAGACAAGATCAGATTTAAAAATGTTGAATTTCATTCTCTGGCACATTGGATAGGGTCCTGGAGTCAGGAAATCTCACCTCAAACACTAGCTGTGTAACTCTGAGAAAAATCTCTTAACTGCTTTCTGCCTCATATTCCTCGAGTAAATTTGTGACGAGAATAGCACCCATCTTCCAGGGTTATTGTAAGACTCCAATAACATAATTAGTTCTTGGAAAACTTTTTTTAAACCCTCACCTTCTATCTTAGAATTAAAATTGTGTATTGGTTCCAAGGCAGAAGAGTGATAAGGGATAGGCAATGGGGGTTAAATGACTTGCCAGGGCCACACGGCTAGGAAGTATCTGAGGTCAGATTTGAACCCAGGACTTCCCATCTCTGGGCCTGATTATCAATCCACTGAGCCACCTAGCTACCCTCATTGGAAAACTTTAAAGTGCTAGTCAAATGCAAGTTTTATTGTTTGGTTGTACATTCAGTCAATGTCCAAGAAGTGGCTACAACAATAACAACAGCAACTACTACTACCACTACTTCTATTGCTAACACCACCACCACCACTACTACTACTACCATTTCTAAACACTTTAAAGTTTATAAAATACTCTTCTTGCTATATCACTAAAATGAGAGCTGATAGTTCTGTAGATTTTAAGGATAGCAAAGTGTTCTGTGTGCCTTGTTTCCTTGGAGCCTCACAATAGGCACAGGTAGAGGGGTCCTTGTCATTTGTTGTCTATGTTGCTGTTGTTGCTGTGATTTCATCAGTGTATAATAAGCTCATCGACTTCATCATATTCATCTGTAGTTTGTAGTCTTAGCCCTTACCTGGGGGCATTAAATTAAAGTAGATCAATCTAAGATCTGAAACTGGATCTTCCTGATTTTGAGGTCAGTTCTCTATTTATCTGATGTACCATGTTATCTCTGAGTAAATGCTCATTATTACATCCATTTTATAAATGAGAAAACTGAGGTTCAGAGAAGACAAATGACTTGTCCAGAGGTCATACAGTAAATTCCAGAGGGAATATTTTAATCCAGGTCTTCCTGTCTTCAAACTCTGAACTTGATCTATTATGTTATTCTGCCTATGCTACCATAAGGTAAGTAGTGCAAATATTATCCCCACTTTACAGGTGATGAAACTGAAGTTTATGACTTGTTCCAGGTCATGTAGTTAGCAAATAAGAGAATCAGGGAGCATCAAAATTGGAAAATAATTCAATCCCTCTTGTTCAAGTGACTTGTCAAAGGTAAACAAGGTTTGTTAATGGAAGAACTAGGACTTAGAGCCAGTACTCCTCACTCCCAGGTCAGTGCTCTCTCCATTACCCCATTCTTCATGGGAGAAAGAATGAGAAGTCAAAGATCAAAGATCGGTGTGCTCTCCAGTGGAACTGAAGCTCAACAGAAAAATCAGGACTATGGACAGAGATTTGGGAGTCAACAGCATGAGGAAGTCATTCCAGATTTAAAGAGTGAAGGGACCTTAGTGATCATCGAGTCTAACCCACTACTTTTTTCAACTGAGCCTTAGAATGATTTGCCCAGGATTACACAGGTACTAATAGCACAATGAGGAGTTGAGCTCTGGACTTTTTTATTTTTATTTTATCTTAAAATGTTTAAGGTTCCATTTTCTTTGTTTATTTTTAAACCATCATTTTGAGCTACAAATTTACTCCCTCCCCCAGCTCTCTCTCTCCACCCATTGAGAAGGCAAGCAATATGTTATCCATTATACATGTGAAGTCATGCAAAATATATTTCTAAATTAGCCATGTTGTAAGAAAAAAAGCAAGAAAAATAAAGTGAAAAAATATTCTTCAGCCTACATTCAGAGTTCATTGGTTTTTTCTCTGGAGGTGAACACTATTTTTCATCAAGAGTCCTTTGGAATTGTGAATAATTACATTGATCAGAGTAGCTAAGTCACAGTTAATCATTGAGAGAATTCTGCTGTGTGTACTGTGTACAATGTTCTCCTGGTTCTGCTTACTTCCCTTTGCATCAGTTCTTATAAATCTTCCCAGGTTTTTTTCAAAACCATGCCCACATTATTTCTTATTGCACCATAGTATTTGGCTACCACTTGTTTAGCTGTTCCCCAGTTGATAGGCATTCCCTCAATTTCCAATTCTTTCCCACCACAGAAAGAACTGCTGTTTTTGTACATATAGATACTCTTTGGAATGCAGATCTAGTAGCGGTATTTCTGCACTAAAAGGTAGGAATGCATAGTTTTATAAGCCTTTGAGCATAGTTCCAATGGTTGAATCAGTTGACAAATCCATCAACAATGCATTAGTGTCCCAATTTCCCTTTGACTGTCATCTTAACCAATGTGATAGGTGAGTTGCTTTCATTTGCATTTCTCTAGTCGATAACAATTTTAGAGCATTTGTTCATGTGACTATAAATAACTTTGATTTTTTCTTCTAAAAACTGTCTCTTCATAACCTTTGATCATTTATCAATTGAGGAACATGAGCGCTGGTCCTACGAGGTTTTGTGGTGAAGTGAATAGAGCCTGGAGGCAAAAAGAATGGGTGACTGTGATACAGTGTAGTTGGCTTTGGAGTCAGAATTCAGGTTCTACACTTTGTTTACCCTGTGTGACTTTGGAGTGAATTTCTTCATCCAAACATGGCAAAAAGAGAGCTGAATTTGAGGCAGAAGACCTGGGCTGGGATCCCACCTCTGCTACCAAGTACCCAAGTAACAAGCATTTTCACTTTTTTTTTAATAACCCTTACCTTCTGTCTTGGAGTCAATACTGTGTATTTGCTCCAAGGCAGAAGATTGGTAAGGGTAGGCAATGAGGGTCAAATGACTTGCCCAGGTCACACAGCTGGGAAGTGGCTGAGGTCAGGTTTGAACCTAGGACCTCCTGTCTCTAGGCCTGGCTCTCAATCCACTGAGCTACCCAGCTGCCCCTAGCATTTTCACTTTTATGAGTCTCAGTGTCTTCATCTATAAAACAAAAGAAATTTGATATGAACATTGTCTAAGCTCCTTTCTAGCCTTAGATGTTGAGGCAGCCTGGTGGTGCAATGGATAGAAGGCTGGCCCTGAAGTCAAGAAGTTGTTATTCAGTCATTTTCAGTTGTGTCTGACTCTTCGTGACCCTATTTGGGGTTTTCTTGGTAGAGACACTGGAGTGGTTTACCATTTCCTTCTCCAGCTCATTTAATAGATAGGGAAACTGAGGCAAATGGGGTTAAGTGATTTGCCCAGGGTCACATAGCTAGTAAGTATCTGAGGCCAGATTTGAACTCGGGAAAATGAGTCTTCCTGACTCCAGGCCCAGTACTCCGTCCACTATACCATGTAGCTGCCCTTCCTGGGGTTAGAAGGACATTGGGCAGATCATTTAATAACTAAGCCTCAGTTTCCTTATCTATAAAATGAGGACAATAATAACACCTTTTTCCCAAAGTTGTGAGATAAAAATGAGGTCACATTTGGAAAGCAATGTGTGAACCTTAAAGCTCTTATGATCATTACCCTAAATTAGAGCTAGGATACATCCATATCCTGGGCTTGACACTTATTAGCTATATGGCCCAAAACAAGTCACTTCACCTCTATGAGACACACTTTCCTCATCTGTATAATGGGAGTGCTAATTGCCTAGTACCTGCCTCAAAGGGCTTCTGGAAAGCTCAAATGAGATAATGGTTGTAAAGTGGGTCATTCACTGAAAAGTGTTATGGAATAGCAGTTATTTTTATTGTGATTCTAAATCCCAAGCTCTTTCCCACTTAACGTGCTTCCAAGAATCACTTTGGGGAGGAGAACAAAGTAGAAGAGATATCGATGAGCAAAAGGCTGAGGATGGAACCTGCAGAGATGCCTCTTTTGGAGGAGAGGAAGAGGAGGAAAGAGAGGGGACAAAGGGGAAGAGAGGAAAGGGAAGAGATAAAAAGAAGAGAGGAAAATGAGGGGAGGGAGAGAATAGAAGAAGAGGAAAGGAGGGAAAAGGGGAAGAAAAGTATTCAGAAAGTGGGGGTGGTCAGAAGTGACAAATGCTGTAGAGAAATTGAGGAAGTTGAGGGCTAAAAAACTACTGGGTTTGTGGGGGCAGCTAGGTAGCTCAGTGGATTGAGAGCCAGGCCTAGAGACGGGAGGTCCTAGGTTCAAATCTGGCCTCAGACACTTCCCAGCTGTGTGACCCTGGGCAAGTCACTTGACCCCCATTACCACTCTTCCACCTATAAGTCAATACACAGAAGTTAAGGGTTTAAAATAAAAAAAAATGAAAAAAAACTACTGGGTTTGGGATAAGAGTTCACAAATGCCCTTGCAGGGAGCAATGTCAGTGCAGTCCTCGGTATGGGAGCCAGACTTTGGGGGTGAGATGAGAGCCAGAGGAAAGGAAGACAAGGGAGGAAGGAATGGGAAGATAATTTAATGCAACTTGGCCCAGACTGGGGGCCTTGGAGGAGTGAGGAGTCCAAGAGTTTCTCAGCCAAGAAAGGAGGAGAGAGAGTAACCAATCACAATGCCAGATGGGTGCTGGGGAGAAGACTTCCAGACAATCAGGGAACACCAGTGTTGGAAAGGACACTTAGAAGTAATAATAATAACGCCCATGCCTATAAGTAAGCTAAGATTTACAAAGCAACAGTCCTGTACTGAGAAAGAGCAAATATTATCAGGCATATTTTGTAGACGGGGAAAGTGAGGCTAGGAAGATAATTTTGCATGATCACAGTTAGACTTAGAGTTGGAACCAAGACTCCAGCCTTCTCTCCACCGTGTTATGCTGTCTCTTGACGTTATATGTAGAGCTCAGTCATAAAGGCCTTGTTATCCCCAAGGGCTGAGGCTAGAGAGCCAGCCATCCTTGAAAATTAAAAAAGGTTAGAATATGAAATCACATCTCTGTGTCATGCCATGCCAGGCCGGAGTCAGTAACTAAGCTGAGCTCCCACAATTCACCTGGGTGGCAAAATCAACCTAGAAGTTTAGTTTTGTACTATTTTTACAATAGCTTTATTCTATTTAATTTAATGTTTTTTAAATGAAAGGTATTCTTCCTGTCAGAAATGTGTTAAAACTATGAAATTCAGGGGAATTATAAATATCAAGAGGCATCCATTCATTCATAAACAAACATTTATTAAGCACCTACTATGTAGGAGATTTTTTTGGTAGACAATTGGGGAGACACAAAGATGAAACAAGACTTAGTCCTTGCCCCCAGGAAGCCTACATTTAGTAGCAGAGATTACCTAGAGATGAGTATAATACAAACTAAGTGTGATTAAGGTGTTGCGAGCAGATGAGAGAGAGAGAAATCATTTCTAATTGGGAGATCATGGCTTCAGTGCTATTTGAATTGGGCCTTGAAGGACAAATAGTTTGTCAACAGGCAGTGATGGAAGGGGATGAGGAGGGAGGCATTATGGGTGCAAGGAAGTGCAAATCAAGGCATGCAAATGGAATATACAAGGTACATTCCATAGTGGGCCAGTTTGGCTTCAGTATAGAATGCCTAAAAGGGAGCAGTAGGAAATAAAAGTAAAAATATTGATTCGAGATTGATAGCTTGACTCTGAAGCTAAATAGAATGATTTTCACAGAATCTCAGAGTGGGTAGGGACTTTCAGGGGTCTGCACCTCTATACCTGAGCAGGCATCCCCTCTACAGCATAAAATACTGGAAGGTTAACAAAGCCTTTTCTTTACTATAACCTTGCGAGGTAGTTCCTATTGAATATCATTTTACAGATAAGGAAACTAAGCTGAGGAGTTAAGTGAGTTTTCTCATGGTCATGTAGTAAATGTCTAGGGAAAGATCTGAACTCATGTTCTTTGGACTCTAAGCCTGGCACCACTCTCCAATAAATGGGCATCAAGTCTCTGTTTGAAACCTTCCAGTGAAGGGAGACCCAAGACAATCCATTCTGCATTTTTTTTTCTTTTTAGGAAGCAGGTAATTTAATTTACATTTTTCAAATCACTAAAGATATGGTATGTTTGTTCGTTTCCCACTCTACTTTTGAACAGCACTCATTTTTAGAAAGCTTTTTTCTGCTGGCACATCCAAATCTGGCTTTCTACAGCTTCCACTCATTGGTGGTATTTCTGTCTTTTGCAGCCAGTTCAGAAAAGCCTAATCATTCTCCCACATGATGGTCCTTCACTTACTTAGACCCAGCTGTTATGACCCTCACAAGTCTTCTTTTGTCCAAGTTAAACAGTTCCAGTTCTTCCAATTGTTCCTTTTTTAAGGAGTCTACAGTCTTGTTGGCATGTTGGCAAACCTATGGCACACATGCCAGAGAGGGCTGCTCCCTTCCCCCTCTCCAAGCACTGCTATGGACATTTCTAACTTCACCTTCCCCTCTGCCCAATGCCCAACGGGAGCAATTCCTCCGTCCCCTGTCTGGGGTAAGGAAAGACATTGACAAATGCAGTGTGAGGGTCGCAGCTTGGGCACTTGGTCTCTAAATGGTTCACCATCACTGGTCACTACATCCCTCTCCTCAATATCCCAATCACCCTCCCCTAAACCCACTCCTATTTGTCAATGTCTTTCCTAAATTGTTATTCTTAGAACTGAATACAATACAACAAGCAATAGAGACAAAGGGGTATGGGACTATGACTCCCACACACATATACATTCCCCATCTCCCATAAACTTTGCACCTCCATCTTTTTTGGTCACCATGTCACACTACTAACCCAGAATCACCTTGTTGAACACTAAACTGACCACTCCAGACCTTTTTCATGCAAACAGTTATCTAACCATGCTTCCCCTACATGCACATGTAGTGAGTTGATTTTTTAAACTCAAGATTAGGACTTGATATTGTTCTCTATTAAAATTAATCTTGTTAGTTTGGGATCTATCCTTCTAGACTATGGAGACCTTTTTAGATCCTGACTCTCCTCCAATATGTTATCCGTCTCAGGTGTGTATTCTTTAAGTTTGAAAACTAGGTCACCTATACTTCATTTGAAACATTTTTTGTGGTTCAGTTATTTTAGTCACAGCCGACTCTTCATGACCCCATCTGGTGTTTTCTTGACAAAGATATTGGACTGGTTTTCCATTTCCTTCTCCAGTTCACTTTACAGATGAGGAAACTGAGGCAAGCACAGTTAAATGACTTGCCCAGAGTCACACAGCTAACACATGTCTGATGCCACATTTGAACTCAGGAAGAGAAAGGAGTCTCCTTGATTTCAGGCCAAGCATCCAAGAGCCCCAAGGCACTCCAACAGAGACTTCTTTTCTGACATTGAACCATTAATGATTTTCTCAGATCTAGTCATTAAACCAATTCCAAATCCATCTAACTGTACTTTCACCTGACCCACATCTTCCCATATTTTCCATGAGGATACAAGGGCTTTGCCATGTGTCTTTATTTGGTCAGTAGCAAGAGGCTACCCACAATTCTGCCTGGAATTCTCATTCCTCCTTACCTTGATCCCTATTATAAAAAGAGTATTTTGATAGCAGGAGATAGCAGAGTTATAAACAGCAGTTTTGGTGCCCAAAGAAATAATATGAAATAGACCTTCAAATCAACTTTTCAAGACAAATTCAGTTGAGTGGGATGGAGAGGAGGGAGAGATGCCAAAACTCACCTGGGGGTGTGGCTCTGGAGAAGAGGAAGTGTGCCATGCCATCTGGTAGCTTCCTACTTTAAATATTCTTACTAACTGGGTGCTAAGCTCCAGTGAGTCTATAATGCTGAAGGAATACAAGGGCACCCTCCAAATTTTGTTGCCTTGGGAATGAGCTCTATCTTACCTCCCTAGTTATGGCACTGTGTGGCCAACAGAGAAAAGAGATCTGACCAGCAACCTAAGGCCAGCCTGGGTTTGGAGGAACTAATTGCAATCCCAAGCAGAGGAGTCATACAGAGCAATAAGTGTACTAAATATATCACCTTCTATACAAAGCCTTTCCCAATCCCTCCCCACCAACTGCTAGTGCCCTCCCTCCCTAACTACCTTGTGTTTGTTGTGTATTTATTCTGCATATGCTCCTATATGCTTAAATGGACTCCCTCGATAAAAGAGAATCCCTTGTGAGAACAGGGAGTATTTCAGTTTTTGTATCTGTATCGCCAGTGCCTGGCACATAGTAGGTACTCAATAAATGTCTTGATTAATTGATTAAATAAGAGCTGAAGGCATGATTTTTGTTTTTAATCTGAAGATCAGGGGAGAATAGACTGGAGCAGAGGGACCAAGGGGCTGTGAAGAGAACTTTGGGTAGACCGAGGGAGAAATAGGGAGAGGTGCAGAGGCACTCAACAGGGCTTATTGCATATGTGTGCACGCATGTGAACACACACACATTTTACTATCTGGGACAGCTAGGTAGTGCGGTGGATAGAGCCCAGGACTGGAGTCAAGAAGACTCCTCTTCCTGCATTCAAATCCTGTCTCAGATACTTACTAGCTGTGTAACCTTAGGCAAGTCATTTAACCCTGTTTACCTCAGTTTTCTCTTCTATAAAATGGGCTGGGAAAGGAAATAGCAAACTACTCCAGCATCTTTGCCAAGAAAACCTCAAATGGGGTCACAGAGAGTTGGACACAACAGACAAATGACTACGATGACAAATAAATTACAATATATTATATCAGATATTTATTCTTCTTATTATTATGTGCTTATTATTATTATTGAAGCAGCTGGGTGATACAGTAGATAGAACGCTGGGTCTGGAATCAGGAATATCTGAGTTCAGACTCAACTTCAGACACTTCCTAGCTGGATGACCTGAAAATGGGGATAATAATAGCCTCTACCTCCCAGAGTTATGGTAAGGATAAAATAATACTGATAAAGTGTTTTGCGAACCTTTAAACACCAGCTAGATAGGTGCTAGCTATTGTATATGTATTATACATAGTTATGCATATATAGAAAATAGCATTTTGTGTGTGTGCATGTATGTGTGTGTGCATGCATGCACACGTGTGTGTGGGGGGGTGTATGTATCTAATAAGAAATAAAAAGGGTCCATGTGTGATGTGAAAATTGCTTTAGTTTTCAATTCCTATTCTAGTTCTTAAAAAAAAAGAAGCACAGGTTTCAAAAAAAGCAAATCATTTTCATTTAGAATTAAAAGGGCAAATAAGAAAACCCTCGCGCTAGCTACTGGGGCTCCCTTATGACCAGACAAACCTGTAGCAGGTACTAGCCTTGCAGCCCAAATCCAGCATGGTGGAACAAAAAAATTAGCCCTGAGTTCAGATCCTGACTCTAAGATTTCTTTGTGGTGTGCCCCTGGGCAAGTCAGTTTCTAAGCCTCAGTTTCCTCCCCTGAAAATGAGGATAATAATCTTTTCACTACCCCCATGAGGTTTTGTGAACAGACTTAAAGTACTGTTTAAAATAAATCTGAAGAAAATCAAAGTCTAGGGAAAATCTTAAGATTCTATAGAAATGAGAGCTAGCTTTCATTCACTAGTGTCAGTGAAACTCCATTTCTAGCCTACATAGAGATTCTACCTGAGGTGCCTCATGGGATAGGAAAGCAGACCTTGTAGTACTTCAAGTAGATGACAGTGAGATGAGTTTGAAGTACCTGTGGGATACCTCCAGATGGAGATGTTGCAAGGCAGTTGGTAATGCTGGAATGGAACTCAGGAGAAAGGTTAGAGCTGGGTGTATAGATGTGGGAATCAGCTGCATGGAGATGATTACTGAACTCACAGGAGCTGATGAGACCATTGAGTGAAATATTATAGAGAGAAAAGAGAAGATGGACCAGGATAGAGCTTTGGGGTATACTCAAGTTAGTGGGCTTGGATGGACATGAACGAGGATCCAAGAAAGGAGACCAAGAAGAAGGAGGCAGAAAGGTAGGAGGAGAACCAAGAGAAAGCAGTGTCATAGAAGCCAAGGGAGAAGAGTGTGTCTCCCTGGGGACACCCCCAGTTAGTGGGCATGACATGGATGAAGTTCCAGGACATGAAGAAATGGTCAGACACAATGTAGGAGGAAAACCAAGACAAAGTAATGTCATAGAAGCCAAGAGAGAAGAGTATATATTCCCTTGGGGGACACTCACAGCAGACATGACATGGATGAAGTTCCAACAAAGGAGACAAAGAAGTGATTAGACACAAAAGAGAACCAAGAGTATCACAGTGTCACAGAAGCCAAGAGGGGGTGGCCAAGTGTGTCAAAAGCTGCAGAGAGGTCAAGAAAGCGGAGAACTGAGAAAAGGATTGAATCTAGTAGTTGAGATCATTGGTTACCTCTAGTGGAGTACTACTGGGCTCTGTTCTTGGGCTTCTGATGAAAATTGTTATCAATAATTTAAATGAAGTCATAGGTGAATAATGGAATAACAGATTTTGATTTGAAAAGGACTTAAGATGTCAACAGGTGCAACTCTGTCATTTTACATATAGTGAAACTGAGGTTCTGGTAAGTGGCAGGTCCAAAAGTGGAACCCAGAGCCTTTCACTTGAAATTCAGCAGGACTCCTTTTACAGTAGCTTACTACCCTTGACGTGCTTATCAGATTTGTGGAGGATGTGGAGTTGGCAAGGATGGCTAACAGAAACTGACATAGAAAAACCATGATGGGCTAAAAAGAATACCAGGACCTGATAAATCCAAAAGCTCTAGAGCTGGAAGGTTCCTTAGAGGTCATCTTGTCCAACTCACCCATTTTACAGATGAGGAAATTCAGAAGTTAAAAGTATGATTAGTGAGAGATCTACAAAGCCAACCTGACCTAGACTCACCATTGGACTGCTCTCTGAAGGTCTTCATGCCATACTACTGCAAAAATACCCATTTTCCATTTACTCTACAATCCCCACCCCATCCCTTTTCCCTTCCACCTCTAGCTCTGGGAACAATAATTTAATTAGTATTAGCATTCCTGAAAAGTTCATGTTAATCAGGTGCTCTCCAGCTCTAATCACTATCCCTGACTTCCTCGTCCAAAATACCCCTCCCTAGATACCACTTCCTTATATGTGTTGTCCTCCTTTAGTGACACTAATAGCTAACTCTGACATAGCACTTAGTATGTGTCAGGCACTATTTTTTTAAACTCTTAACTTCCATCTTGGATCAATACTGTGTATTGGTTCCAAGGCAGACTGGTAAGGGCTAGGCAATGGGGGTCAAATGACTTGCCCAGGGTCACACAGCTAGGAAGTGTCTGAAGTCAGATTTGAACCCAGGACCTCCTGTCTCTAGGCCTGGCTCTCAATCTACTGAGCCACTTGGCTGCCTTCACAGCAAGTATTATTTACAATTATTATTTCATTTGATCCTCAAAGCAACCTTGGAAGGTGAGTGCTATTATTATCTCCGTTTTTACAGATGAAGTAACTGACACTTGCTCACTATCGAATAGCTAGTAAGTGTCTATAATTGGTCCTAAACTCAGTTCTTCAAAATTAGAGGCCTTGAGTTCAAATCCAGTCTCAGACACTTACTAACTGTGTAACCCTGGGCAAGTTACTTAACCTCTGTTTGCCTCAGTTTCCTCATGTATAAAATAGGGATAATAATGACACCTACCTCCCAGGATTGTCATGAGGAACAAAAGAGATAATAATTGTAAAGCTTTTGGCACAGTTCCTGGCATCTATTAAGTTGCTATATAAATGTTAGTTAGCATCATCATTATTATACACACTATGCCACCTAGCCACCTAAGTTCAAGGAGCATAGGATGTCAGTCTGTCATTGTCCTCCCTGCTCAAAAAGGACCAAAATGACATCTTGGGGGGGTATCTTTTGACTCACATACATATTGGATGTAAATGAGACAGAGTCACACAAAGTCATCAGCCTCCCTCTCTCTTCCAGAGTCATCAAAGGCCAGTGGCCAGACAGAAGTCAGGATGCCCAGTGATGGACAGGGATGCAGTGGATGGCCTTGGCATCTTTCATATCTGGCCAGGCTCTATCTAAGTTTATTTCAGTGCCTGTTTCTGCCTCCTTCAAGGCCACTGGAACAGATTGTTCTCATCTGTTCCTTCTGCTGGGGGAAGATCTGTCAATTAACCTCAACCTGGTTTAGTCCACCTGTCAAGATGGCTTACTGGGATGTGGCTACCGTGCCCAATACAGCTTCTTGGAGTCATGATTGAGAGCGGGGTGGCTCTCACTTTTGGGTGGACACCAAAGGAAGAACGCTGCCCTGAAAAGAGCTTCATAGCCCTCACATCAGAGGTAGTAGTCTTCCCCAAATATCCCATCCACTCCTTAGGATCTAACCTCTTTGGAAGAAGCGACTCTCCTCTCTCTCTCTCTCTCTCTCTCTCTCTCTCTCTCTCTCTCTCTCTCTCTCTCTCTCTCTCCCCTTCAAAAAAAACTCTTCTATCTAGTATCTAGTATCAGTTCTAAACAGAAGAGAAGCAAAGGCTAGTCAAAAAAACAGGATTTAGTGACTTGCCCAATATTACACAGCTAGAAAGTGTCTACAGTCAAATTTGAACTGAGGTCCTCCCAACTCCAAGGTTGACATTTTATCCACTGTGCTACCTAGCTGCCACACGAAGACTGTCTCTTTGTATTTGGAACACTATCACTTAGCATAGTACCTGGCACATTGTAAGCACTCAATAATTTTTTTTCATTCATTTGTTCATTTTGTAGGGATCTGAACCCGGGTTCTGTGATTACAGAGCCAACCTTCTCTCACTTCACTAGTTTCATCTGGATGGCAGGAAATATTTCCCAATGATTTGAGCTGTTCAAAAGCAAAGTGGGGGTGGCTAGGTGGCTCAGTGTATTGAGAGTCAGACCTAGAGTCAAGAGTCCTGGGTTCAAATCTGACCTCAGATACTCCCTAGTTGTGTCACCATAGACAAGTCACTTTACCTCCACTGCCTAGCCCTTACTGCTCTTCCACCTCAGAACCTATATACGATGTCGATTTTAAGAGTAATGAATTTTGAAGTAATGGGACTCTTCTCCTCGGAGGCGGGTCCTCAATTAGAGGTTGGATGACCACGGTTAGAGTGAGGCTTTCTTTCCTAGGTTCCGCTGGACGGCCACTGAGGCAAGTCCCTTTCAACTCACAGGTTCTGAACTCCTCTGATCCAGCACCACTCATCGTCAAATGCCTATGTAGAAGGCATGATGGCTGGTACTGAGGTCACAAAGATGAAAGGCAGCACATTCTGGGCCTTCAGGGAGCTTTTGTTTTGGTAGGGAAATGAGGTAGAATATGATCAAGACAAGGGAGAGGACCATACAAGGTGCTCTGGGAGCATTTGAGGATAGAAAGAATCCTAAGGTGAGAGAGTCAGGGAGAGTTTCATGGAGGAGGAAGTGGCGGCATCTGGAATGGGGCCCTTCAAGAAAGAGAAGATGCCCAGTATGAAGGAAGTGAATGTAGGTCCATTACCCCTAGTCAGACCACATCTCTGGTACTAGATTCGGTTCTGGGCCCATATTCCAGGAAGGTGGAGCATGGGGGACAGGGTGGTGACTGGGTGGTGAAAGCAGAACCACAGAAGCCTTATTGGATAGAACTTGGGATGTCTGGCCTGGAGAAAGTGACTCAGGGAAGACACAAGAGCTGTGTTCAAGCATCTGATCAGGTTGTCCTGTAGGGGAAGGGTTAGGCTTGTCCTGCTTGGCTCTGGAGGGAAGAATTGGGGAAATGTGTGAAAGTCGCCAAGAGCAGGCAGATTTCAGCTTCATGAAAAGAAAAATCAAAACCATCCCAAAGAGGAATGAGCTGCCTTAGGAGGAAGGATAGCCATCCTCTCTTGGGAGGTCTTTCGTCAGAGGGTTGATGGCCATTTGTCGGAGACATGGAAGAAAGAACTCCACTTTGGGAGCATGTTGGGCCGGAGTCCCACTGGATTCATCTCCTTACAATTCTGAGAGTCTGCGAAGAGGAAGAAATGAGAATGAGCTCCCCATCGCTGGAAGTCTTCAATCAGAGATTATGGGGTGACCCTTTGGGGTTTCTGTTTCTGAGGGGAATCCTGCTCAGGCAAGAATAAAACACCTGACGTCCCTCTTCCAAACCTGAGATCCTGTTAACACAGGGAATTCCCTGGGAATCCTTTTCAGATTCAGGCTTTTTTGACATCGCCCCAAATCAAACCAGCACTGTCTCCTGAAGGCCAGGATCAAGAACAGGAATGGGGCAAAAAGGGGGTTAGGGACAGAGGAAAAGAAAAGAATAGGGGCAAAGAAAAGAGCAGGCCCAAGGATGAGAAGGGGCAGAGCCTAGGGGAGAGATACAGACATATTCCTAGAGAGGGTGCAGGAATAAGGACCAGGAAGTAACAAAGGGAAGGAAAGGAATATAAATGGACGGAAGTAGGACTTCTGTCTAGACTCCAGGTTTACCACTCAATCCCAAAGTCAAATTGCTCTCCACGCAGTTCCCCAAATGCCAATTCACTATGATTCTGGGGTTCAGGCCACAGAAATTCTCTGCCCTAGACTTCTTTTCTGCCTGTCTGGACCCTAATTTTAGCTGTCCTGAGTTGTCAGGCAGCTGCCTTAAATGATTGCTTAATCGGTCCAAATCAGCAGCTAGATGGCAGAGTAATAGCTTTGGAGTCAGGTCAACCTGTGTTCCAGTCCTAAGACACTTCCTCGCTTTGGGACCCTGGGCAATTCTCTTTAATTTCTGTCTGCCTTAATTTGCTCATCTGCAAAATGGGATAATAAGATCTTCCAATTCAATTTGCATGCATCAAAGCCCTTACTATGTGCCAAGTCCATGCTAAGCACTGAAGAGCAAAAGGGAAGGCAATCCCTTCCCTAGGGGATCTTCTATCCTGGAATATGTCCATTATCATCATTCTACTTAGCTTTGAATAGCTCATTACCAGCCCCATTACACCTGAGGTTCTCAAGTTCTGTAAGATTAGTCTCCCTGCCAGCATTGTAGGAACTTGGCATTCAGAAAGGAGACAAGAGCTAGGTGGGACAGATCCTGAGAGGGGGCGTGGATCAGGGATGGATACTACTGAGAGGTTGCCCGGATTTGCCTAAGGGAATAAATTAACTTCATGCCTGTCCCGACCCCTGCCCTGGTTTTTGCCTATGCTGGACCTCTGCCTTGGACTCTGTCCTTTCCCGTCCCTTGTCTCTGCCCCGTCTTTGTCTCTGTCTCTGCCCCCCTTCATTTCCATCCCCATCCCCAACCACTTCAGCCTCTCTCCTTCTCTGTGCCTCCTCTTGTCCTTCTCTCTGCTCCCGGGTGGTGTTTGGGGGGACCCTCTTTTAGGAGTGACTACAACACTTAGACCAATTCGGCAACATGGTTGGTCGTCCGTCCCACAGCCCTGGAGGCCCTGCCAGGGCTGGAGCCCGAGGAAGTCCCCAAGGACAAAGGCCAGGGACTAAGCAACATGACTCCCAAGTCTGTAACTCTGACAGCAGCTGCTATTCTGGGAGCTGGGAGGAGCCAGAAGCCGAATCTGGAGGCAGGGAAGGGGTGGGGGGAATGGAGAGACAGTCTGGGAGCCAACAAACATGTATGTGCACGTGTGTGCACCAGGCTGTGTGTATGAGGCATGTCTGGGCCGGTGCTTATGGGGATAGCGTGTGCTCTTATGCCAAGGTACAGAAAGTCCCGGAAGCCAGGAGTTCTTAACCTTTTCTTGTGTCCTCAGCCTCTCTGGCAGCTCGATAATGCCTCCGGCCCCCTTCTTGGAGTCGGGTATTTAATACAGAAAATATAAATCCATCTACAAAGGGAACCAAAGGTTAGCGATCATCAAAATGGATTTCTTTTCTCATCTAAATTTACGCACCCAATAAAAGCTATGGCGCCCACTGTTAATAGATCCCAGATTAAGAATCCCTGCTCTAGAAAGGAACCTAGCCCAAAGCTCTCCTGATCAGGAACCCCCTGGAGAAGAGCCTTGGTAAGTAGCCACCCGATGGACGTGACTGTGCATATATCATACATGTTACACATAGTAGGTATATTAAGGTACACACATGCACTGGCATGACTTGGTGGGTCTGGGTCTGCACATGCATGTGCTACTATGCATGTTTATCTGTGTGGGTTTAATGGAACCCCCCCCCGGTGCACCTCTCACCTGGCCACACATGTCCCTGAACATACATAGGCGTGAATGGGGTCTAGCATTGTGACCCGGGGTATAGGTGTAAATAAGTGTGTGTGTGTGTGTGTGTGTGTGTGTTACACACATATAGTCATATATATCTATCTATGGATGATCAGATGGGCAATGGAGCCCGTGTGAGGTGATATGGAAGAAGAAGATATTGATTACTCTGATTTGGCTCCTGACAGGAAGGCCCCACAGTAGAACTGAGTCTTCTAGATTTTAGATTCCAGGAGAGGTGGCAAAGTGTGCTCCCAAAAAGGGGATAGGGGATGCAATAGAGTGGGCTCCCAGCTTCCAACTCAGCCCCCCGTCCTTAAATCCTCAAACACTTCCTCCCCCTTTAACTTGATTCTCAAGGCAGCCTGGCCCTTACTATTTCACTAAATTTCTTTTTCTTTTTTTTTTTTTAAATCCTTACCTTCCAACTTAGGATCAATACTATGCATTGGTTATAAGACAAAAGAGCAGTAAGAGATAGATAAAAGGAGTTAAGTGACTTGCCCAGGGTCACACAGCTAGGATGTGTCTGAGGCCAGATTTGAACCCGAGACCTCCTATCTCTAGGCCTGGCTCTCAGTACAGTGAGCCCTCTACTTCATTAGATTTCTGTCACTGGACCCTTTACAGAAAAGTCTACTTAAGACTCTTTGAAGGAACACCCAGAACCTCAAGCCCACTGAAAAGAATCTTAACAGCCACCATGTTTAATCCATGCCTGAACAAGACTCCCTTCAACACCATCCATAATGACCATCCAGTCTCTGGAAAATCTCCAGAAAGAGGGAACTCCACTCTTCCTGTAGGTTCCTGAGATGGTTCCACAAGACTCCGCCATAGTGGGTTCTCCTTTCATCCGTCTCACCTCCAGCTTTTCTTCTCTTTTCCCATAGCCGGGATGTGCCTTCCAAAGCCAAGTGACCAGAAGAAACTAGGACTGAAAATTTAAAACCAGAAGGCACCTTAGAGAGCACCAGCTCCAACACCTCATTTTACAAAGGAGAAAAGTGAGGCCCAGAGAAGGGAAGACTCTTGCCCATCTCGGTACCCAGCAGGGCTGGGATCTATGTGGCTGGGTCTAGGCATGTGTACGGGGGGGGGGCTTCTGATTCTCCGAGTATGGTGTGCATTGATAGATAGTTGTGTATCTGGCCCTTGTGTATGAATGAAAAGTAATTAGCATTCATTTAGCACTTTAAGGTTTGCAAGACACTTTCAGTCAGCCAATATGCATTTTTAAGTGCCTACATTGTGCCAGGCACTATGCTAAGTGCTGGAGATGCAAAAAGAGGCAAAAGACAGTCCCGGATGTCAAAGAGCTCCCAATCTAATGGGGAGATGATAAGCCAATATGTACAAACAAGCTATAGACAGGATAAATAGGAAATCGGGTGCTTTTTAAAGCCCGTATCTTCCATTTTAGAATCAGTGCTGTGTATTGGTTCTAAGGCAGAAGAACAGTAAGGGCTGGGCAATGGGAGCTGAATGACTTGACCAGAGTCACACACCTAGGAAGTGTCTGAGGCCAGATTTGAACCCAGGACTTCCTGACTCTCAAGCCACTGAGGCACTCAGTTGCCCCCCATAGGAAATCATTTTTAAAAGGAAGACACTAGAATTAAGAGGAATTAGGGAAGATTTCCTGTAGAAGATGAGATTTTAGGCAGGACTTGATAGAAGCCAGAGAACTCTGTAGGTGGAGATAAGGAGGGAGAGCATTCCAGGCATGGAGAAAAAGGTCAGGGAAGAGAGATGGAATGTCTTGGAACAGCCAGGAGGCCAGTGTCATTGGATTAGAGAATTATTGGGGAGTGAGGTATAAGAAGATAGGAAAGAAAGGAGAGGTTAGGTTACAAGGGACTTTGAATGCCAAACAGATTCTGTATTTGATCCTGGACGTGACAGGGAGCCATTGGAGTTTATTGAGTATGGGGGAGAGAGAAGAGAGACATGATCAGACCTTCACTTTAGGAAAATTACTTTAGTGCCTGAATGAAGGCTGAATTGGTGTGGAGAGAGACTATGTTAAATCATTTTATTCTCAAAACAACACTGAGGGGGGCAGCTGGGTAGCTCAGTGGATTGAGAGCCAGGCCTAGAGACAGGAGGTCCTACGTTCAAATCTGACCTCAGACACTTCCCAGCTGTGTGGCCCTGGGCAAGTCACTTGACCCCCATTGCCTACCCTTACCACTCTTCTGCCTTGGAGCCAATACTCAGTATTGATTCCAAGATGGAAGGTAAGGGTTTAAAAAACAAAAACAAAAACACTGAGCTTTAGTATTGTTCCCATTTTACAGATGAGGAAACTGAGCCTAAGGGAAGAGAAGTGACTTGCACCCCTACACACACACACACACACACACACACACACAGAGCTGGTACCTGTCTGAGGCCACATTTGAACTCTGTTCTTTCTGACTCCAAAACCAGGACTCCAGCCTCTGAGCCACCTAGCTGGCCCATGTCTTGGGTGTCTGCGAATCCTCTGTCTATATTCTGCGCATATTGAAGGGGTTTGTGTATTTTTAATCTATATGGATTTATGTCTGGTATGTGTGCATTATGGGAGGCAACTGGACCATAGGGGATAAGGAGCCAATCAGAGAGTCAAGAAGGTCAAGTTCCAAGTTGGCACGTATTGTCTCTGTTGATCCTGGACAAATCACTTTCATCTCAAGGAACTAAGCGGTGTAAGCTGCAGAATAGCTGCCCTTTTGCATTATGGGGGAGTTTTCCCTCATAGGGAGTCCTCTACACCAATAAAGCCATAGATATATGGCTGGAAAGGGGGAAGGGGTCTGCACATTTGGGTCATCTCTCTCTCTAGTGTGGGTCCCCCTGTACTGGGCTGGGGAGGAGGAGGTGGAGAGAAGTAGAGATTGAGTCCAACACTGAGTTACTGGCCCAGACCTGACCTGACCTTAATGAGAACCACATGGACTAGGGAGGTGGGGCTGGGTCTGGAACGCAGGACCTTCTGGAGCAGCTCTCTGACTCAGGCAGATACAATGTGAGCCATCCCAGAAATGGAGCCAGGCCTCCTCACCCCCTCCCTTCTCCTCTCCCTAAGGACAGGCGAAAGGAGGAGCTCCCTGCTGGGGACCTGAGAGGAGGGCTCTTCACACCCCACACTCTCCCTGGGGGAATTTCTGAGAGCTCCCCCATTTCTCCCCCTGCACTCCATGTGCCCATCCTCCTCCTGGACCCACAGGAAGGAGAGGGAGGCTAAGCTCCTCTTTTTCCTCCTTCTCCTCCTTATCCGGTCTTCCCCTCCCCAGGCCTGGTAGTTCTTTCTCTGTCTACCTTTTCCCAGGCACCAATCAAGACAAGTCAGGAGACTAGAGAGCCTGGGTTTCTGAGAGCTGATAGAAAGAATCACAGGATTGTTCTCTGACTGGGGAAGAGGCTAGAGTCGAATCCAATGAGTTCTGTGTTCAAATCCCAGTTCTACTATTTACTACCGAGTCACCTTGAGTAAAACCCCTAATTTCTCCAGGCCTCTGTTTCCTCATCTGTAAAATAAGGTAGTTGAACTAGATAGAGGTTCTTTTTTTTTTTAAACCTTTACCTTCCACCTTAGAATCAATACTAAGTAGAGGTTCCAATGCAGAAGAGTAGCCTGGGACTGGGACGAAGCAAATGGGGTTAAGTGATTTGCTCTGGGTCACAGAGTTAGGAAGTATCTGAGGTCATATTTGAACCCAGGTCCTCTGACTCCAGGCCTGGTTCTCTATCCACTGAGCCACCTAGCTGCCCCTAGAATGGGGGTTCTCAACCTTTTTTGTGTCATGAACCTCCTTTGGCAATCTGGTGAAACTCTACTCAGAGTATTTTAAAATTTGTAATTTATGGGATTAGAAATTCCATACAATTATACAATTCATGGAGTTATAAAGGAAATCCATCACAGTGAAATAAATGTGCAACTTTTCCCCACTGAAGTTCTTGAACTCCTTGAAATCTATCCATAAGACAAGCAAACAACAAATCAGGGCTCAATTTGTAATTTTGTTGGTTGTCTGGACATAAATATTAAAAATGCAGATTAAACTTTAAGTTGTGTTTGGATACTTTTTTCTAGAGAGTCAGTTGTTAAACACTTACCAGTACACCTCTGATAGTAAGGAAAGTCATCTACACGCCTTTCCTTCATTTCTTCACATTTCACACACATCTCAAACCTTTGGTATACTGGGGAAAGGACAGACTGTGGAGTCAAAGAGCCAGAGATCAAATTCTAGCTCCTATGCTCACTTCTTATGTGACCTTGGGTAAGTCACCCAAAGTTCTTTTCTCTTGGTTTCCCCATCTGTAAAATAAGGGGATGAGACAAGATGGCCTCTAAGGTACCAGCTCTAGGTCTCTGATCCTACAGTCCTTGTGATCTGACTTCTGAACCCTCAGCTGAATGCCTTTTCTTTATACCCACCAGCTCTTAACTACCAAATCCAGGGGCTTTTTCTCAGCCCTTATTCTACTTGCCATTTCTGTAGTCCTAGATATGTTTAACCATCCCTCAAGAGTCTCTTGGATAATCCCCTCCCCTGGCTTCTGTGACTTATCCCTGGTTCTTCTCTTTCTTACCAGTTTGATCCTGGCCTCAGTCTCCTCTGCTGTATCATTGTCTTTTTCCAGCCCAGTAAGTGTTCATGTCCCCTAAGACTCGGTTGAGAGCTTTCCTCTTTTTCTCTGTCTCTGATTCTCTCTGTCTTTGTATCTCTGTCTGTGTCTGTGTCTCTGTCTGTCTCTTTGTATCTCGGTCTGGGTCTCTTTTTCTGTTTCTCTATTGTGTCTATTTCTAGGTCTGTTTCTCTGTGTCTATCTCCCTGTGTCTTGTTCTGTCTCTTTGTATGTCTGTCTGATTCTCTGTGTCTGTGTCTCTGACTCTATCTCCTGGTCTCTTTCTCTGTGTCTGTCTGTGTCTCCATCTGTCTCTTTGTATCTCTGAGTCTCTGTCTCTCTGCTTGTCTCTGTTTCTTTGTGTATATCTGTATCTCTATCAGGGTTTCTGTCTATCTCTCTGTCTCTGTCTCTTGGTCTATTTATGTCTATCTCTCTCTTTTTCTGTGTCTGCCTGTATCTCTGTCTGTCTCCATATCTGTTTCTCTCTTTTTGTTTCTCTGTGTCTCTTTCTCTATCTCTGTGTCTCTTTCTCTGTCTGTATCTGTCTTTCTGTGTCTATATCTCTCTGTCTCTCCTCTGACTTTTCTGTCTGTGTCTCCATTTCTGTTTCTATCTCTTTGTTTCTGTGTCTCTTTCTCTTTCTCTGTATCTGCCTGTATCTCTGTCTGTCTCCATATCTGTTTCTCTCTCTGTTTCTCTCTCTTTGTTTCTGTGTCTCTTTCTCTTTCTCTGTGTCTACCTATATCTCTGTCTGTCTCCATATCTCTGTTTCTTTGTGTCTCTTTCTCTATTTTTGTGTCTCTTTCTGTCCATGTCTATCTCTCTGTGTCTCTATGTCTCTTCCCTCTCTCTTTTTTTCTCTTTGTGTCTGTCTGTCTGTCTGTCTCTGTCTGTCTCCAGATCGCCTTCACTCCCAATGGTTCAATTATTACCTGTATAGAGAAATTTCCCAAACCTAGCCATCCAGCGTTTTCCTCTCCAGAGCCCCAGGCCCACGTTGCCGCCTGCTTGTGGAGCCCCTCTACTTGGCTATCTGACTGGCATTTCTAGTGTCCCAAAATGGAATTCACATATCCACCACCCCCCCAAGCAAGCTGCTTCTCCCATCTTCCTTCCCGGTGTCTGCTGAGGCCAGCACAGTTCTTCTAGTCACTCGGGTTCAAAGCCTCAGCCATTCTTGGCTCAGCCCACTCCCTCACCATCACCCTCTTCATCCTGCCCCACCCCCTCTCCCCAGCCCCAAACACCTGCCCAGTCTTGGCAGCTCTGTCTCACCAACATCCTCTGTGTCTCTCCCCATTTCTCTATTCATTACAGTCTAGACACTCATCCTTTCTTGCCTGAACTATTGCCGTGTCTTCTAATTGGTGTCTTTGCCTCCAATCCCTCCCCTCCCCAACGTATCCTCCTCTTCGGAAACTTTCCCCGTCTTCCTATGACACAGGTCTGATAATGTCGCTCAGAAAGCTTCAAATGGCTTCCGATTGCCTCTGAAATAGGAAGGACCAACACCTCGGCCTGGCCTTTAACACCTTCCCCGCTCTAGATCCCAGCTGGCTTTTCCAGATAGGCCATATTATTCTATTCTAACCAAACCCTGCTGGCCTCCTGGCTGTTCTGTGAAATCAACATGCCACCTCTCAATCCCATTCCCGGAATGCTTTCCCTTCCTGTGTCCCCTCCTATTAGAATCCCACTTCCTTGGGGGCTTGTCTCGGGTACCACCTCCCTATTGCAGGTTCCTCCTGCTCTCCCATGATGGTATTCTTTCCACCATGATTTGGGTAAAACCACATGAGGCAGCCAAGTGGAACAGTGGCTAGAGAGCTCAGCCTGGAGTCAAGAACTGGGTTCAAATTCTGCCCCAACCATCTACTAGCTGGGTGACCATGGACGTCATTTAATAGGTCTGCCTCAGTTTCCTCAACCATAAAATGAGGATAATAGCACCTGCCTCCTAGGGCTGTTGTGAGGATCAATTGAGATCATCATTGTAAAATGTCTGGCCCAACACCTGCAAGTCGTAGACACTTAATAAATGCTTACTCTCTCCCTTCCCTTCCCTTTCCCCAACAGCTCATAGCCCCATACCCCAAGCACAAAAGTTTTTTTGAAGGCTTTGTATTTCTGCCTTTTGTATCCCCAGGGCCTAACACATTCTTTTTGGTAGGTTTTTGTTTTAAACAAATGATTTCAATTAGGTGGGGAATTTTTAATGAGGAAACCCCACCCTCCACTGAAGCATGCGGGCATCTGTTCAGTAACTTATAGTCCGAGAGAGTTGTCTAGGGCACTGAGAGAAGTGACTTGCCCAGGGTCACATAGCTAGCAAGTGTCAAGAGTCAAATTGAATAGAGGTCTTCCTGACTTCTAAGCCAGCTCTCTTACTGCTCCTACGACTGTTGATGATGATGATAGTGCTTTGACTTCTATTTCTTCTGATTTCTGAAATGACAACATTCTTAGTTGACCGCAAGCTCCTTGAAGGTAGGGAAGCATTCAGAGGATCATAGGATTTAGCCTAGAACCTTTTAGATGGGCTAGTTCAACCCTCTCTTACAGTATTTATTTTTGAACTCCTAGCCCCTAGCTCACAAGTAAGCTGAGCAAAGTATCAAGCACACAGTAGGCTTTTAATAAATGTTCATTGGTTTGAAATGATAAACACTTAATAAAAGCTCATAAGAATTTGAACTGTTAAATATTCTTATTTAAGCCTCCCAGCCCTGTGAGGGAAACAGGGCAAGGACATTTATCCCCATCTTAAAGGTGGGAAAACTGAAGTTTCAGTGGCTAAGTTGACTCAGCCAGGGTCATACAGCGAGCTAGCAGGCAAAGTTAAGACATGAAAGCCTGGTCCTCCTAACTCTCAGACAGAGTTTGGGACTTACTATTATCCCCAGCTTCAATCTGTTACCATGATGACATAACTAATGAGCATCAAAGCCGACACTGGAATTCAGGGCGTCTGACTCCCAGATCAGTGCTGTCCCTCCTGTCCTCCCAGTAATAGTATTGCTCTTCTCTGAAGCTCCTTCTCCTGTTCCTGGGAGAGCTTCTTCATTTGAGTGGGACACTAGTCCTGACTCCCATCACTGTCCTCTGGGCTATGGATCACCCCCTGGGTGCCCAGTAAGTAGCAGCAAGCCTTGGATTTGGGGTCAGAAGACCAATATTCGAATCTCAGCTCTTGTGAAGCTCAACCTGTGGGGCCTTTGATGAGTTACTGAGGCTATGAACCAGTTTCAAGTACTCAAATGGACCTATGATCTCAAGAGCCAGATGGCTCTTTCTGAGCACCCCATAATTATAACATACTGGATTTACAAATGGAAGGGATCTCAAAGGCATTTATCCTTATAGGGTAGAGAGGTTAAGGGAACTGCCCTAGAGTCACATAGTAACTGAGGCGGCACTTGAACTCAGAGCTTCCTAATTTCAAGTCCAGCACTATTCAACCTATGAACATTTGGTCCATGTCCTCCCATAAATTCATCACAGGGGGTCCACCCCACTTTTGATGGTGAGTTTTCTTGATATTTCAGCATCACCAAAATGAAGCAGTGGAACTAGGAGTCCTCCAAAGTTCCTTCCAGCTATAAATCTATAATCCTCTGAACTGTGGATAAGTGCTTGGCTGGCAGCAGAAGCCCTAACAGTCTGGTCTGGCCTTGGGCATGCCTGCTGAAAGAGCCACTGGGATTGGGACCTGGGGGGCGAGGGGGGTTGTCGATAGGGGTGCAGAATTTTGGAAACCTGCAATTTAAAGTTCTTCCCCTTGGCCCCATGTCTCCTCAGGCCTCCTGGAAGTGGACCTCATCGAAAGTACTGAATAAAAGAAAAGAGCCTCTCCCAGCTCCACCTCCAGCCCCAGGGACCCCTACTTCTCATTTCGTTGTGGTCCCTCAACCAAGGCCCCCAGAAACTGACTGTAGGGGGCCGAAGGGCGGAGCTCCGGGCATCAGGCCCCGCCCCTGGTTGCCCCGGGAAACTCTCAGTTATAACAATGAGGGGGTGAAGCTAGGCGAGGCTCGGGGGCCCGGGATGGGTAGGGGTGAGTGGGGATTCTCCAGTGCCCACGAGGCGTGTCAGCCCCGCCTCCGGCCAATGGGAACAGGCTTGGCCTTCTCAGCACCCCCGCCCCGAGCGGCCGCGCGCCCCAGGTCCGCGCGCCCTCTTCCAATTTCGGGGGGTGGGGTTAGTGCTATGAGGCTAGGGCGGCCACGTGGGGTGCAGGACACCCTGTTCGGGAAAAGCTCGGGGTCACCCCGGGCCTCAAGGACTGCCACGGTGCACGCCCCGCCCCCTCAGCCCCCACAACTCTCCCGGGCGTGGCTGGCAGCCTCCTTTCCCAAACCCGGTCCCCAGGTACGGGTTCTCCCCGGGCGCGCCCGCCCCGCCCCGTCCCTCCTAGCCTGCTTTCCCGGCCCTGTGGGGCGCTGCAAGCCCGACTCCGACTCCGAGAACGCCGCGCCCGGCGGGACCGGGGTGGAGAGGGGGGG
>NC_058132.1:73392810-73433609 GCF_016433145.1 Gracilinanus agilis
GCTTGCTGCTGAAGGTGTTTTAGGGGGAGGTGACAGACTTTGAATCAGAGCTGATAGGGAACATCTAATCCCATCTCTTGATTTGGCCGAGAAGGAAAGTAAGGCCCAGAGAAGAGGAAATTATCAGCCCAGGGTCATATGGCAAATGAATAGCAGAGCCAGAAATAGGATCCAGGTTTCCTGGCTCTGTCCATTACTCCCTCCAAAGGGCCCTAGAGGTATATCGCTTATCCACTTGTTCAGAATAAGGACTTCCAAACTGACTACTGTCTTTTGAATTGGCAGGGACTTGTCTGGACCTCCGTTTCTTTATCTGTACAACAAGTGGGTTGGACAGGACTTATCCAAGGTCATAGAGGGAGCTCTAGAAGAACAGGGACAAGAGGCCAAAGACCCCTGATTCCCAGGCTGGCTGTGAAGCATCACTTATTTTAAGTACTTTAACTTGGAAGTCCATTTCCTTTTCCTGTGCCTCAGGGAGGGAACTCAGGCTTTCTACTTCCTAGTCTCTGAAGGGAGCCCCTGTAGCCTCTTCTGGGAACCGGAACCCTAGATCACTGGCTTTCACCTGCCTCATTCTTGTTGAGAGTGGAATGGGGAAAGATGGGAGGAATCACACAGTATGCCAGCAGGAGTGGGCTCCCTGGGGTCAGGTCTGTCAGGCAGAGGAGAAGGAGCACTCCCTAGTCAGTGGCTGATGTCCAGTTGGGTCCTAGAACATGTCCCTGGGCCCAGAGGATCCCTCATCTCTCCTCCTACTGATTTCTTTTCCCCCCACCTTCTATCCTTTAAAATTTTATTTTTCCCCATCAAATATTTATAGGGCCCTTCCTGTGTTCCCGGCTTTATGCCAGGTACTCAGGGGCATATAGGAGGAACAGACTCAGTCCCTTCCTTCCAGATCTAGTTGGAAAATGAAGCTGTCCAGGTTAGTGAGCCAAAGAGAATAAGGCCAAGTATAATCAGGTGCTGAGTGTGATGAGTAGGGAAATTATTAAATTGGGGAAAGTTGCCTAGGTGAGGCAGCACTTGGCTTGTGCTCTGAAAGATGGGTTAGAGCTGGCAAAGGCTTTTGGCTTTCTGGGCACTCTAGAGAGGGAGAAAAGAGGGACTGATCCACGCAGAGGTTCAGAGGGAGGAGACCTGCCAGAGCAGACTGTACACAAAGCTGTGATAGTGAGAGAAAGCCAGAAAGGTAGCTAGATCGGAACCAGCATGGTGAAGGGTCATGGGTGCTAAGCAAAGGAGCTAGGAATTCGCTCATTAGGCAGTGGGAGCCACAGAAGATTCTAAGCAGGTCGAATGGTGAGCCAATTTGCTCATCTCCTGTGTCCAAGGAGTTGAGCTGAAATAAAAGTTGAGAGGTCTTCACTTTACATACATTATTTTCATTCTCACAACAACCGTATGAGATGGGTGCTCTGGGTATTAAATGATCATTACCCCCATTTTACAGATGAAAGTTGAGGCTTAAGTTCAATGCTTTGTCTAGGGTCCTAAAGCTAGGAAAGGTTGGAGCGGGGGAGATATGAATGAATACTGTGTTAGGGAGATGGTGGATACATATGTCAAGGATGGACTGAAGGGAGAGAGGTTGAAGATGGGAATGCCAGTCAAGAAGCTAGGCAGGCAGTGATGGGATACTGAAGCGCTTTTACTGGAAGCAGAGAGGAGGGGACCGGTGGGAGAGTAGTAGTGCTATTCTCCATAGCCCAGGACCTCTCCTTTCCTGCTACATCCATGGCCAACCTCCCTCACACCCTTCTCCCAACCCCTTAGGCTTAAGAGATGTTATATATGGAAGGGACCTTAGTGAACATCTGGTCTATCACCCCTGATTTTACTGATGGCACAGCTGAGGCCCCAAAGAAAGAAAATGATTTGTCCAGGGTTACCCAAAGCAGTAAGTAGTCAAGGTAGGATTTGAACTCGGATTCTGTGACTCTAAATCCAATAATACTCTTTTGGCATTGATTTCCCTCCTGTCTTACAAGGGATTAAGAGAGCACAGGCTCCAAAGGCCACTAAACCAGGCATACCTAGATCCAGTCCTGCCACCTCCAGGAGGTCTCCCCTGATGGCTCTGACTTCTCCCCTGCCTCCTCTCCACCCCATCCCCCTTGCAGAGAATCTTCCTCTGAATTCCTGCCACACGTCTCACATGCCAAATCACCAAGGGTTGGATCTTCCTCTGTGGGTTGTAAGCTTGTCTAGTGTGTACTTGGGATCTCTCCTGTGGGTTGTGGCATTTGTCCATCTCATCCTCTTCTAGAAGGTGAGCTCCCTGAGGACAGGACAGAAGTGGAGCCATCAGATTTAGGACTGGAAAGGACCTTAGTATTATTTATTTAATACTTGTATTTTATAGAGGAGGAAACTGAGGCCCTGGAGGGGTGGGTCATGATTTACCCACTGTCACACCGGTGAAAATGGTCATAAGTTGAGAACTCAGGTAGTCTCCAGGGTTCTTTCTTCTTCAGCCAAATGAGGGGTTTCCCTGGCCTGGGCCTGCTGAGGTCGTCAGTGTTTAAGGCAGCAGCTTCGAACCATCCTAGGAGAGCACCACCTCAGCCCAGGAATTCGTCTGCAGGTGTCCTTTTTCCAACTTTTCCTTTTGAAATCCTATGCACTGATTTTATTTCTTTAAGGACATAATTCTGAGAAGGGATCCATACGTTGATCCATAGGTTGAGCCGATTTGATTTGCTCGCCTAACAAATATTTATTAAGCCCCCTCCTGTTTCCTAAGCACTGAACTGAAAATAACGGTCGAGAGGTCCTCACTTGACGAAACATTATTTTCGTCCTCACAGCAGCCTTGGGAGGTAGCTGCAAGGGGTCTATTACACCAAAAAATGCCCTGCGAGGTAGCATCATCTAATCCTCCCTTGCTGTTCTTTACCCCAGTTTCAGGAGCCCAGACTCTGACCCTTCCTCCTTGGCTTCAGAAAGATCTATTCAATCCCTCCCCCCAATCCCTTTCCCCATTTCACTCCCTGCCTAGAGCACCCATACCTTCTGGCCCTTCCCTTCTTTAGGGGCTCTGGATGTCTTTTTCTCAGATTTATTTCTAGGGACAAAGAACGATTGAGTGGAAAATACAAGAATAGGGCAAAGAAATTCTGTTCTGCATGAGGCTGGCTGGCTCCAGGCTCATTAATCTAGCCCACCACTGCCAGAGCTACTGGAAGGAAGTGCTTGAGGCCAGAGGGGCCCACTTTCAGAAAGCCACTAGGAAGACTTTGCCCAGCAGGATGGGACTGCCCCGGAAACTGAGATCCTCAGCAGCCCCTGCCTAGGACTCTTTCTTCCTGGGCGCTGTCCGCAGTAGGTGCCCAATTGGTATTTGCCGAAGAAATGGAAGTCTTGATCTACCTCCCCACCCACCCAGTACTTCCTTTCCCCAATATTGGAGCCTTGTTTCTTTCCCATCCCCACTGGAGGGAAGAGGGGAAGCAAAGGCTTCATCTATCCTTACCCAGCTCCTTATGGAGCCAGGCTCAGCTCAGCTTCTGCCTGGTCCAGCCCCAGGTTCAAGCACCAATTAGGGACAGGGAGAAACGGCCCCTGGGCAACTCTAATCTATTCGGGAGAAGCCCTCCACCAAGCAAATCTAAAGCCTGGGCCCCATGCCCACGAGCAGGCCCCCTGGAGTGGGACAAAGGGGCCTCATGCCCACAGCCTCAGGGAATGGGCAGGGCTAGGGGGCATGGTGCCAACTTGGGGCCAGGATTCCCTTCTTCCCCAGGTGTAGCTGGGGCAAGGTGCCAGCCTGCTGGGCCAGCCGGTTTGCCAGTGCAGCTGCTCCTAGGAAGGAGCAGAAGAATGAATTTGGACTCTGTGTGTGTGTCTAAGTGTGTGTGTGTGTGTGTGTGTGTGTGTGTGTGTGTGTGTTTTGTGTGTATTGAGGTGGGGGAAGTGGAGAAGGGGAAGTAGGGAAGCCCAGAGACCCTCCTCCCCCCTTGGCTTCTCCTTGAGACTTCTATGGTCAACCAAAGGGAGGAATGGGTTCTTTAGATCTTTTACTCCCTGGCCAAAGCTTCCCCAAGCCTGCCTAGGAGTCCCTTAAGGAGTAAAAGCCTGGGAACACAGGATGCCAGCGAGCATGGGATTTGATGTCAGAAGAAAGGTTGACTTCGCATCACTGGTGTGTGTGTGTGTGTGTGTGTGTGTGTGTATGTGTGTGACCTTGGGCCAATAATTTCCCCTCGACATTAAAATGAAGGGTTGGCTCTTTTATAAGATGAAATGGATAAAGGGCAGGACCCACAGACCAGAAGCAAGCCAGGGTCAAATGTCAGCGCCAATATTTGCTGGCTGGGTAACACCAGCTTCTTCATGCTGGGCAATGGAACAAGGGGGCCATTCACCTCCCCAGCGGTGTTGGGGGGCTCCATGGAGCTAGTGCTTTGTTAGCTTCAAACGCTGGATGAATGTTCATTGTCCTACCATCATCATCATCATCATCATCATCATCATCGTTGTCGTCGTCGTCATTACTACAAAGTGTGTTCCTTTTGACAAGCCCAGGTGGCCTTGGGTGCGAGCTCCCTTATTCTCCTAATGGGGAATGGGAAGTTCAGAGGCTTGGATGAGCTCTTTCATCATTCTTCAGTCTACCAGATTGTCGGTTAGAATTTGAACCCAAGCCTCTCAGCCTAGGACACTGATTATCCACCAGGCTTTCTTCGCCGCCATCTCCTACCTTCAGCCCGTGTCTCTCCTCTCTTCTCCTTCAGCAGAGGCTGGGAGGGGTGTTGGGGATTGCCTGGGTTCCTTAGAAGTCAGTGGGGTTGGGGAGGCGGGTGGGACTCCACCTACCCCCAGATAATGGCTTCAGACTCTCATGTGTGTGTGGGGGTGGGGCTTGCTGGGATTGGCGGGGCTGTGGGAAACTGTGCCAGCTTGGGGTTGGTGGGGGGCACCGCCTCCTCTCCCCTCTGCCTGACTCCGAGTTGGGTTCCCTCACCTCATCCATCTGTCTGGCTCTCTCCCTCCCCCCACCCCCAAAGGCAGCGCGTGTTTCCCTGCTGGCTGGGGCTCTGGAGAGCCTGGGGGTGGGGGGAGGCTCTGAGGGCGTCCTCACACACTGTACTGAGCAGGGGCCTGGCAGCCTCCTGGGCCTGCGCCCGCCACTCCTGGCACATGGGCTGGTGTGCCCAGCAGACTCCCACAACCACCTGCTCACACCCACCCACGCCCGGTGGTGCTCCAAGGGCCCTCCCCTCTTCCTCCCCCGGGATGCTCTGGGTCCCCTCTCCCTACCCTTCACTTTTCCCCCAGGCCCTTGGGGAGGGCCTTCCTTTCTCCCTGGCTTCTCCCTTGGTCTGGGGGAGCCCTGGAAGCCCCCCCTGATAGGAAGGAGGGAACGGCAGACACCGCAGCCCATGGATACCTCCGCTTTGCCTGGGGGTGGGAGACAGACAGGCTGGAAGCCAAAGAGCCCCCCGGGGCTGGGGTGAGGAGAGGAAGGGGGGCTGCCAGGGCCCCCGCCTGCCACCTGGCGAGGCTCCAAGCGCTGGGGACGCTGGAGGGCGGGCGGCCGTGCCAGGCGGTAATTGCAGACAGACTAATTTAAAGAGACGAGACAGTTATTTTTAACTCATGCTAAGGTAATGAACCGATCTCCAAGCTGAGGGTTCAAAAGTTCAGGCCCCCACCCCCCCACATCCACTGCCCCCCCCAGCCTCCCTTCCTCAGCCCACCGGCCGGCCACCTTTCCAGGGCCCTGCCCCTGACCCCTCCTTTGGAGTAGGAGGGAGGGAGAAGGGCTGCTGAGATGACTTCCTTCCTTAGGGGAGGGACTTTCCCATCTCCCCATCGGGGTGGGGTTGTGCTCTGTGAGCTTGGGGCTGTTCTCCCTCCCCAAGGCAGGAAGGCCAGAAATGTAGGAGAGAAACAGGGCCAGCCACTGCCCCTCCCCAGGGTCTGCTGTGAAGGCAGGCCTGGATCAGGCTCCCACATCCAAGGGCAGCCACCATGGCTGAGGACGAAGAGGAGGAGGGGAGCTGGATTCCTTTACCTCGGGGAGGCGAAGAATGTAGCAACCAGGAACTTCCTCCTGGCTTTAGTTAGGGCTACTTCTCTGTCTCACTCATGGACTCCCTAGATCTGCCCAGATGGAGGGACAGAAGAACCCAGCCTTGGTTAAAGGCCAAGGGAGGAGCTACTCCATCCACCAGGGTTCAGGTTCTCAGATCAGGGAGAACCTCAGAGGTCAGCTGAGCCATCCCTACTCCAGAGATGCCCTCCAGCCTTTCCTTGAGTACTCCACTGATGGGGTACTCACTCACCCCTGGGCTGGCCCCCAAGGTTTTAAACCATTTTTGTCGTGATCCTTTGGGCAGTCTGATGGAGCTTACATGGACTGCTTCTTGGGGAAATGGTTTTTTTAAGACATAAAATAAAATATGTAAGATTACAAAAGAAAATAGCCACACTGCAATCATTTTATATGCGTGTATTTTTAATGCAACTTCGCAGACCCCAAGTTAAGAGCCCCTGAGCTAGGCTGCTGAATGGTAGAGCTAGAAAGAACCTCATAGATCATCTCATCTGACCCCTTCATTTTAGAGATGAAGAAACTGGGGCCCTGAGAGGGAAGTTCACAACCGGAATGTGTCACCAGGATGTCTTCCTGTATCATCCACTCCCTGGTCTTAGTTCTGCCCACCAGGGCCAAATGGAACCAATCTAATCCCTCTTTACCATGCCAGCTCTCTAAATTCTTGGTGATGCCCCCCTCTTAAGTCTTTTCCAGGCTAAATACTTCCAGGTTCTTTATTCTAGACTCTAGCTTCTGTCCCCCTCCCTTCTCTCCCCTGCTCCCCAATCTTTGATAGACAGGAGAAGGGAAGAGACCCAAGGATAGGGTCATAGGGGGTAGAGGAGCTGTTACCAAAGCTGGTTTTCACCTGACTACGTGTATGTGTGTGTGTGTGTGTGTGTGTGAGAGAGAGAGAGAGAGAGAGAGAGAGAGAGAGAGAGAGAAAGGGGGAGAAAGAGAAGAGAGAGAGAGAAAGGGGAGAGAAAGAAAGAAATGATGGAGAGAGAGAGAAAGGGGGAGAAAGAGAGACAGAGAGAGAGAAAGGGGGAGAAAGGGGAGAGAAAGAGAGAAATGATGGAGAGAGAGAGAATGAGGGAAAGAGAGAAAGGGGAGAGAGAGAGAGAGAGAGAGAGAGAGAGAGAGAGAGAGAGAGCGAGATAGCATACACATACTTGAGACCCCAAGGGAGGAATCCTCTGTTTTCAGCTTCCTAGCATTCACTCATTCAACCATTCCGTCAACATATCTTAAAGGAACTAGTCTCTGCAGAACACTCATTTCTGTAATGAGTTTAAATAGGACACAGTTCCTACCCTCAGGTAGCAGTAAAGAGAAGAAAACGAATCCATGGTATTACCCAGTAATTGTGTAGTGCTGGGGAAAGAGCTCTGGCCTGACCAATCCAGATGATGTGGATTCGAATCCCCAAGCTGCTCCTTCCTTCTTACCTGATCCTAGACAAAGCTTAGGTCCACTTCTCTGGACCTAATTTTCTCATCTGTAAAATAAAATGGGGTTGGACTAGATGACTTTTCAAGGCCCTTTCTGCTGCTAAATAAATACAGGAGACCGTACATTGTCAGTGAGGAACCAAGAAGGAAGGGTTGCCAAGGTGGGGGTGGGGGGTGGCGCAGAGGGGAAAGAGGGAGTGGAAGCATTTGAATTGGTCTGTAAAGGACAGATAGAAATCCAGCTAAGAAGAGAGAGAACATTCTTGGCAAAGGGACAAGTCTGGGAGCAGTACAGTGGCAGGAACTTATGGGCATTTGGCTGAAGTCTGGCTGGAAGAGATTGAGTATGTTGTGAAGAACAATATGAGATGAACCCAGGTCTGGAGACCTTTACCTTGAGTACCAGGTAAAGGAGGCCAGATGAGATCAGGCTATAAAGTTAGGTTGGCAGTAGTTTGTGGAGGGCTTTGAATGCCAGATGGAATTTGATCTTTAATTGGTTGGTTATAGGAAGGTTGGTTTGTTGTTGGGTTTTTTTTTTTTAATCAGAGGAGTAACATGACCAGATTTTAGGCATAAATAAGATTATTCTGTCAGTGTAGGAAGGACAGGTTGAAGGGGGGTGGAGGGTGCTGGGGTGGCTGAGGGTAGAGACTGGAGGCAGGAAGACCTGTTGGGAGGCTATTCCAATAGCCTAGGCAGGTGGTGATGGGTGCCTTGTACTCTAGGGAGCAGTAGCCGTAGGAGTGGAGAGGAGGGGATGAATAATAGGAGGGTGGTTCCAAAGCTGAACAACACGACTTGGTAACTGATTGTGTGTGAGAAATGAGGGAGAGGGAAGAGAGAGGACCCAGAGGTTTTGAACATGACAGAAATGGGGGGTCCATATGCCATATGGGAACCCGGCATATGGGCACTGATGGATAAGGGGCATTTGGGGGACAGCCAGGACTTGAGCCAGTTTGATACTTTCCCATAGTACCAGATAGGCACGGAGGCTGACCCCAGGACTGGATGCAAGAGGGGAGGGGGCCAGCCTTGTGGGGAATGAAGTGGTTTAAAAAGAAAGGCAAGGGAAACTGGCCTTCTGAACTGGGCTCTCTGGTGCTTTGGCACTCCCACTTCTTGATGCTGAAGAAGGAGGGGCATGGAGGGAAAAATCCCCCCCAGTTGTATTTAGAGGCCCTCCCCCTACTCCTGGCACCCCAGTTGCCATGGAAACCCTCCTGTTTGGGATGGGTTCAGCTGTTAATGCTCCCCCTCCCCATATGTGGAGGTGGGAGGGGGCCCAGGTGGCCTGTATGGGAGGGGCCTCTCTCTGAGTCAGAAGCCCTGGGTTCCAGTTCCGGCTTTGCCAGGGGACTTGCTGTGTGATATTGGGCAAACCCCTTCCACTCTCTGAGTTTCATTTCTCCCTTCTGTAAGATGTGCCAGGGGGTGGGGATGGGAAGGTGGATACGATGTCCTGTAAGGTCACTGCTAGCCCTGATCATCTTCGTTCTGTGAATCTGGAGTGCCCAGGCTGAGGCTTCAGACATTCCCTGCCCTAACAAGCCTTCCTTACAGAGAAGATGAATCTCTGGTCACTCAGGGCTCCTCGTGGAGAGACTGAGCCTTCCCCTCCCCTAACCCACCCAGCTGCACCCACTAGATTCCTACATTATTTGCCTGCTGCAATCCCCAGATCCAGCTCCCCCACCCCAAATCTACCGCTTCCCTGGGTCTGTTAGCTTTTGTGAAAAACCTGTAGTGGCTCCTTTTTGAGCTGAATCCCAACTCCTCAACCTGGCATTCGAAGCTCTTGGCCAGCTTTCTCCACCTCAAAACCCCTTACCCCTTTAGCACACAGCTCATAAATGGCAGCTCTGGGATTCAAATTGAATATTCTTTCTATTGCTTCTAACCACTCTGGGTTGAGACCTGAATTTCGATCCTGACTCTGTCACTAGCTGATTCTGGGTGACCTTGGTACAGTCATTTCCTTTCCTGGCCAATAGCCTTCTCTGCAAAAAGAAGCCATTTATCTGGGGTTTCTTCCAGCTCTGACATTCTCTGAATGTCTTAGAGCCACACCCAGCCCCCAGCCAATTACTCTCACCCACCTAACTTATTCCCACCTCCTAATTCTTGCTCCTGTGTTCACCCCCAATTCCATCCCTCTGAGATATAGCTCAGGCTCTTACCTCCTCCAGGAAGGAAGCTCTTCTCCCAGATTAACCCCACAATCCTCAGGCCACACCATCCCTTTATACAAATGTGTGTTTCATCTTAGATTCCAGATTTCCCTACAAGCTCTGCTAGACTGCCCCATGTCTGTGCCCTTTTGGAACAGGCTTTAATAAGGCACTGAAATAATCAGCCACCTGACTTGACTATCCAGAGACGCTGTGAGAAGCCTAGCACCCTGGACATACTTTTAATTATCTGTTGAATTGAATCAAATGATTCAGTACGTCTTGACTAACAACAGCCCTTCACAAGGGTGCAGATGGCTCTTTACAGGTTGCCAAGTACCTTCCCTTCCACTTTCTCATGTGTTCATTCGCTCTTTACAACAGCTCTGGGAGGCAGGGAGGTGTTTTGGGTTTTTTTTTTTAATTACAGGTGAAGGCAAGGGAGTTTGTTTTGTTGTTTGTTTTTACAGATGAGGAAACTGAGGCTGAGAGAGATGAAAGGACTCGCCCAACTTGCAGAGCTGGAATTTGAACTCATGTTTTCTGATTTCTAATCTAGTGCCCTTTCCACTACCCTAAACTTCCTTTTGTAAACCCAGTATCATTCTGGCCTGGGCTGGGGGGACCTGGGAGAAGACAACAAAGTCCCCACCATCGGGGAGCCTTGGGATCTCATACACATAGTCATTTCACACATACATGACTAATCCTCCTGGGCCGAGCAGAAATCTTTTCCACCCACCCCCAGAATCTTGGTTGTAAATATTCCCGTGGGGCCCTGAAAGTTCCGGTTCTACTGCCTGGATCCCTGGAGAGGCTGTCCCAGCCCCTCTGGCTGCCCCAATCCCTCTAGACTGTCAGCCACTCTGCATTTGCCCCTGCCCCCTCCTCTTTGTCTGTAGGGTAAAAGAGTGATGGCGTCCAAAGTAGTGAAAGACTTATAAGGGAGGTTTGGGATAGAAATGGAAGTTTTTCAAAGGAGGCTGTGTAGTGAACACTAGAGGATCTGGTGGTTCTGGGGGAACTCCCTGGTTCATAAAGGAAGGACTTGAGGAACTAATGTGAATCCTGGAGGTAGATAAAGAGGATCTGGTGATCCAGGGCGGGGGGGGGGGTCCCTGGTTCATAGTTGAGGACCTAATCTGAATCCTGGAGGTAGACGAAGAGGATCTGCTGGTCTGGGGGGCTCCCTAGTTCATAAAGGGGAGACTTGAAGACCTAAATCTGAATCCTGGAGGTAGACGAGGAAGGGTTTTCAAAAGAGTCAGGGCTAGAGCCAGGCTGTGAAAGTCAGGCAAAGTGGTGAGCATGTACGGAAGATTGTGGCCCAGCCTGCTTGGAGCGGTGACCTAGACACCACTTTGCCCTTGTTTGCAGGGTTTAGATGCCTCCCAAGGTCCTGCATTTACTTCTCCGTGGCAGGCTGGCTGGTGAAACAGTCTGGGTGGTACAAGGCCAGGGCTGCACTCTGTCTCTGTTGAGTCTGTGCCTGACCCAGGGACACCGGAATGGCACGGGTCTCTCCTCGGTGTGGAAGACCAAGCAGAATTTTTTTTTTTTAATTTTAAACCTTTAACTTCTGTGTATTGACTTATAGGTGGAAGAGTGGTAAGGGTAGGCAATGGGGGTCAAGTGACTTGCCCAGGGTCACACAGCTGGGAAGTGTCTAAGGCTGGATTTGAACCTAGGACCTCCCGTCTCTAGGCCTGGCTCTCAATCCACTGAGCTACCCAGCTGCCCCGCAAGCAGAACTCTTGAGTTAAAAGATAAGAACTATCCGGAGATGGAACGGTCTCTCCTTCCCACGGGGAACTAAGTCCCCTGTCTCGGGAGGCCTTCAGTGACACAGGAGGCGAGAGGAGAACTCATTGGGGAATGTTGTAGAATATTCTTGTTCCGTTGTTGGGGAATGTTGTAGAGGGGATTCCGGTTCATTCATTCAACAAACATTAAGTGCCCACTGCTTGCCATGCGAGAGGTGCCAGCTCTCGGGAAAGAACTTGTTTCCATGTTCTCGGATCTTTCCAGGCAGGAGACTTTCCTTCAAAAGATGAACATGACTGAGAAAAGGAGCAGCTTAGGAAGGATTCTGTATGGATAAGGCATCAGTGATGGCAGGGAAAGAGCCCACAGTCAGCCGTCAGATGACCTGGGTTCAGATCTCAGGTCTGCCCCTTTCTTATCCTGTGTGTCCTTAAGCACGTCCTTTTCACTCTCAGAACCCCTCTGGAAAAAGAAGGAGCTGGGCTAGATCTCTAAGGTTCCTTGCAGTCCCAATTCCAATGATGCTATACGGTGGTGGTTCCCTTGATCAGTGAGAGCTTGGAAGTAGAGCAGAGCCTCCACGCTAGCTTATAACCCCCTAAGCTTAAACGGTAGGCCCCTGGCAGTCGGTACATGGGTATTTGGGGGTGCTGGCTAACACCAGCTGGTAGGGAGGGGGAGCCACACCGTTCCCTCCCCTCCTCACTCACCACCCACCCACCTACCAGCTGCCTTTCTGAGGCCTTTCCTGCCTGATGACCAGGTTCCTCCAGCAGAGTTGAGGCCTGCCCAGCGGCCCCCAAAGCATTTCAGAATGAGAGGGACAATAGTGGCCTGAGCTCTGGGGCAGCCCCCAAACGGGAGTCTGAGTTGGGATGAGGGGAGTGGGTTGGGGAGGTTCTGCAGTTAGCCTCTGCTACTGCTCCTCTTCCTTCTCTCTTCTCCCCCTCCTCTTCCCTCTTGGGGGACCCATGTCCTCAGCTGGCCTCATCCTCCTATTTGTAACCTGAGTTGGGGGAAGGGGGGTCACTAGGCACTGTGGGTGGCACCTGCCCTTGAACAGATGTGCCCTGGGTGGGACCAGGAAGGGTAGGGAAATTGGGGTTGATCCAATGGAGCTGGAAAGTTATATTCCTTTTTCCCTTCCATCCGTATTGGCGAGGGCTCCCGGTGGGTCCCTGGCCCTCCCCCTTTTCTGCTGCAATGCTGAGTCTGAGCAGCTGAAGGCCCCAGAATGCCCGCCTAGGCAGCAGGCAGCCCTTGGACCTTGCCCTGGTTACCTCCCTTAACTCCCACTCCCCCTATCCCTCGGCCCATTAGACCTTGGGGGTTGTCTGCCTTCCCTGGGTGGCTGGGCCCCGGGAGAACAGATGGTTCTCTCTGGCTTTGAGCCAGTGGCCCCGACCCACAATCCACAGGAACCAAGGCCCTGTGGGGCTGAGGAGCAGCTGCCAGGCCCCACCCCAGAGCTGGCCGCATGGCAGGGGAGGGTGAGGTCACAGCAGCTGCTCTAAGGTCCAAGATCCCCAGGGGGTGAGACTGTTGGAGAGAGAGAGGGAGGAGCAGAGAGAAGAGGGACAGGAAGGGGGTGGAGTAGGGCATTGGTGCCTGAAAATCAGACCTAGTATACTTGGGCAGGCAAAAGTAGATCTGACCTCCCCACCACCTCCTCCTCCCCATAGTTAAATACCAGCAGGGACCACCACATCAGCCATCACACACACATTTACCCTGGAGGCACTGATGGAACCGTACAACAGAGCTGGGAGGGCCCTTAGAACCCAGAATGTCTGAGCTGGGAAGGATCTTAGAACCCAGAGTGTCAGAGCTGGTGGGGCCCTTAGAACCCAGAATGTCAGAGCTGGTGGGACCCTTAGAACCCAGAGTGTCAGAGCTGGGGGGGGGCTCTTAGAACATAATGTCAGAGCTGGGAAGGATCTTAGAACCCAGAGTGTCAGAGCTGAGGGGGAGGGGGACCTTAGAACTCAGAATGTCGGAGTCAAGGCGGTCTTTAGAACCCAGAATGTCAGAGCTGGAAGAGCCTTAGAACCCAGAGTGTCAGAGCTGGGGGGCCCTTAGAACCCAGAGTGTCAGAGCCAGGAGGGTTCTTAGAACCCAGAATGGCAGAGCTGGATGGGACCTTGAAAATCCTCTGGCATGGGTTTCTTAGCCTTTTTTGTGTCATGGATCCTTCTCAGCATTCTGATGAAGCCTGAATCTCTTCTCAGAATGTTTTTAAATGAAATATATGGTATTACAAAGGAAACCAGTTAATATTGAATTAATTACAGTTATCCAAAGACACATAAAGAACAAGTCCATAGACCTTAGGTCTAACGACCTTGCTTATAGAGGTCCATAAAGAAGGGATTTCCCCAAAGCCATGTAACTTAGTGAGTGGCAGAGTAAGGCCTGGAACCCCCGATTCCGGCCTCCTGGTCCTAAACCCCACGTGTTTCCACTAAATCTCTTCTGTGACAGCCAGGTCACTCACTGTCCTATCTGTGACCTGCAGATCTCAGCCTAGGCACCAGCTCAGCAGAATCCCTGGGCTGCCAAACCTCCTTCCACTCCCCCCCCCCCAAGTCCAGGGCAAAGTTCTTTGGCCCCACCTCAGCGCCAGCACCTTCTCTGACCTCCCCTCCCCACTGGGCTCAGGCTCATGTTTCCAAAGCCCTTTACCACTCCCAGCAGAGTTCCCCAGCCCCCTTTTCACTTTGCTGAGTTCCTGGAATTCTTGAGAAGCCTAGGACTGAGTGTATACTGCCCGGAAGCAGGAGAGAAATGCAACTGGTGCAGGGGCTGAGCCTCCTTACGCACCATTCGGCCTCTTCTGGCTCTCTGCCGCGCTTAGTCCAGTATGATCCTTCCCTCTCCCAGAGAAGCAGGCAGCACTGGAAAGATCCCTAAACCTGGAGGCAGGAGATGTGAGTTCAGATCCCAGCGCTACCACCTGGGGGACTTTGGACAAGGCACGGAATCACTCTGGCCTCAGTTTTTCATCCTTAACAAGGGAAGATAAATAGGTTCTAGGGTCCCTTCCAGCTCTCTTTTTTTTTTTTTTTAACCCTCACCTTCCATCTTGGAATCAATATTGTGTATTGGCTCCAAGGCAGAAGAGTGGTAAAGGGTAGGCAATGGGGGTCAAGTGACTTGCCCAGGGTCACACAGCGAGGAAGTGTCTGAGGCCAGATTTGAACCCAGGACCTCTCATCTCTGGGCCTGGCTCTCAATCCACTGAGCTACCCAGCTTCCCCCTTTCTGGCTCTTTTTAATCAGAGATTTCTTTCCACCTTTGGATTCTTGAAATGTACCTGTTTGCTGGTGCTGCTGAGTCTCCAGGTTAGGATCAAGTCAGAGACTTGTCAAATGCTCACTTAGTACAGTGTCTGGCAGGGAGAAAGCATTTACTGAATGTTCGTTCTCTTGTTCCCTATCCGTACCCTGGGCTTCTGCCCATCCTGAAGCAGATAAAAGTCCCTGCTGGAGGCAGAGGGGTATTTCAGTTGTCACTTTCCTTATTGTTGACATCTCTGGTCCTGCTCTCTCTATCGCACCTTCATTTCTGCTGGGTTCTGCCTCTCCTCCTCCTTCCATCATAGCAAAGCAAAAAGAGCCCTGGCTTTGGAGGCAGACAGTCCAGATTGGACCCCTGGGCATCGAAAACCCAGTCTGTTTCTGAATCTCTTAAGAGCTTCTCAGATTCTGAAATTATGGGATAACACCAGCTTCTTAGGGCTTCGGTCCCATCTCCCTGCTGCCACTTTAGACTTCTCATAGCCTCAGGTGTCTGGTTTTCAGGCTGCTGCCCACTATGTCTCTCAGTGTCCATTCCCAGCCATAGTCGAGAAGGCTCCCCATGCTGCCTCAACCACCAGCCTCTGAGAATAGGAATTCCCTGAATGGGAATTAAATCACCTTCACCCCCTAAAATAGATCAGTAAGGGGGCAGCTGGATGGCTCTGTGAATTGAGATCCAGGCCTAGAGATGGAAGATCCTAGGTCCAAATCTGGCCTGAGATGCTTTCTAGCTGTGTGACCCTGGGCAAGTCAGTTAACCCCCATTGCCTAGCCCTTACCACTCTTCTGACTCACAACCAATACACGGTATTCATTCTAAAATGGAAGGTAAGGGTTTTTTAAAAATAGATCAGTAATTAATATTTACATATCACCTACTATGTCCTAGGCACTGTGCTAAGTGCTTTACAGACATCTCATTTGATCTTCACAACCTTGGGAGGTAGGTGCTATTATTATGCCCATTTTACAGATGAGGAAAATTGAGGCTCATAAGTGGTTAAATTTCTTGCTCAGGCTTTCATGCCAGCAAGTGTCCAAGTTGGAAGTTCGAACCCTAGTATTCCTGACTATGAGTCCAGTGCTTTAACCATTACACCACACCTCCTTTAAATAAGCTTACACTGTCAGTTAAAAGAAGGTTGTGTTAATTGGATAAATTAAGTCCTGCTGTTGGAAAAATGAGTTTGGACTGATGAACAAAAGAGCCAGTTCAGTGTGATGGAAGAGCACAAACATTGGAGGCATAGGGCTTGAGTCTGAATCCTCTCTTGGTTATTTATTAGCTGTGTGACCTTGGTTAAATCATTCTCCTTCCCTTGGCCTCACTTTTCTCATCTGTAAAATGAAGTGAAGTAGACTGGTCCCTCCCAACTCTAGCTACAGAATCCTATAACTCTGAAGGGTAAAAGGTTTTTACTTTCAAGTAAATACGATGCTGTCAAATGAAAAAGGGGGTCAGACCAGATGAAGAAGGTCCTGCACTTTATTCCCAGGATATACGAGGCTATAATGCCATTGAAGGATGGGGCCAAAGCCTCTGCAACTGGAAAATTCTATAGGGACCCTCTGCTTGCTGCAAATCCACCTCCCTAGGGAAGGCTTCAATTTGAGGGTGAGAGGGGCACAGGGTCCCCTGGCTTTGGACTTGGAGAAAAGGTCCAGGAATGGAGGCAGCAGATCTAGATCAGGAGAGAAAGCCCGAACACGTATCCAAGGTGGAATATGAGACCTGAATGTGTCCACGACTGGGTTTGAGGCCCCGAAGAATCTGCTCTTGAACATGTCTGAGGTGGAATTAAAGGCCTGAGCTTGTCCATGCCTGGGTTGAAGGGTCTCCGGGAAACCCAGCAAGAGATTTTTCCTCTACCTCTATGAACAGTCCCAGGGGAGAACTTGCTTCTGTCTTTTTCTCTGTCTCTCTCAGAGGCTGCTCTTCCCACTCTCCCCACAACCAACCCCCCACTGATGGCACCAAACCAGGGCTCGGTTTCTTCTTTCCTGGATCCTCCCCCACCTCCCTAGCTCCAACCACCTGAAGGCCCTGAAATCTGGGCCCTGGGAGGCCTCTGCCCTTGGTGGTAGCAGGTTGCTAGACAACGGCACTAGGGAGCCTGGTTACAGCTGCCTGGAAGAGGCTGTGAGACTAGAAGGTCTCCCTCCTCTTTCTCTTGGAGCTTCTGATCCTGAAGGGATGAGGAGAATAGGATGGGATCGGGGCCCAGGATGGCTGTGGGGGGAGGATGAGGAGCTTTGGGCCTTAGTGGGCTAGAGGAGTTCTAGGATACACCCTTTGTGCCCTGGGAACAGAACTTTGGACAGGGAATAAGAAGACTTCGGTCATGATCCAAACCCTGTTGTATGACATTGAGGAAGTCTCTCCTCCTCTCTGGGTCTTAGTTTGTCTCCCTGTAAAATGAGAGGTTTGGATGAGACACCCTGGCTACATCCTGTGGCTTCTGCATGCAGCAAGGCAGAGGAAGAGGCAGCTTGCATAGGGGATGCTCCCATGAGGGATGGTGGTGAGTATGGGGAGCTCCTAGGGGATCACCAGCAGGGAATGAGGCTAAGGGTAGCCAGGTGCCCTGTTTTGGATGGGGGAAGGGGCGGAGTGAGCAGCCCCTGGGGCCCATCGTGGGGGGGAAGGGTTGCCAGGCACCGAGGCTCATCTCTGCCTCTGTCCTCTGGGAGCCCAGGCCTTTTGGGAGTTGTCATCCCCAAGCCAGCAGCCAGCCTGGGCAAGTTCCCATTCCCCTCCCACTAAATGAGTATAATAATATTGTGATGATGGGATTAATCCTTTACAGTATGATATAATATATTTCTCTAGCCCACCAAATTTTACAAAGCATTTTCTATATAATTCCCCTCTGAGGCAGGAATTAGATCCATTGTTTCCCCCCATTTTACAGATGAGGAAGCAAAGACCTATGAGGAACCATATTGCATCCAAAGTCACATAATAAGCTAATGGCCTTAGGACTCTAGTCCAGCCATCCGTAACACCAGCCAGGTCCACTGCTTTCCATCATAACACAACTCAGAGGCTGTCAGATCTGGAAACTTGGCCAGTACTCTCAGTTAATGTGTGAGGAAACCATCTCCTAAAGGTTACATGATTTACCCAAGGTCAGGGCTTTGGACTGTCCATCCGGATCATGAAAGGCCTGAAGTCCTAGAGACAGTGGGAGCCACTAAAGATTCTTGAGCACTGGAGTGAAGAGGTCAGAGCCTGACTTGAGGAAGGCATCTTTTGGCCACCACGTGACAGATAAACAGGAAGGGAAGCCAGTTGAAAAGTTGTTACAGTCATCCAAGAGAGAGATGATGAAGTACTGCATGAGGTAGTGACTGACAATAGAGGAGGGGACAGATGGGACAATTGTTATGAAAGAAGAATTTGGTGAGTGATTAGATGCAGAAAATGCCTTAAATGCCTCTGAGGAATCAAGCTTGGGTGCCTGGGAAGTTGGTGGTACTAAGGGAGTTGGGAGAAGAAGTTGATTTGGAAAAAAAAAAAAAGATGACAAACTCAATTATAATGGCAGAGCACTCCAGTATCTTTGCCAAGAAAACCCCAAATTGGGGAAGGGGGTGTCACAAAGAATCAGACATGACTGGAATGACTGAACATCAAATAGACGTATTGAGTTTAACTTTTCTGTGGGACACCTAGGGGGAAGCAGGCACAAGAAGCTGGAGACAGAGGTCTGGATTGTGGCCAGGAAACCGTGGCAGGTGAGGGTAGAGAGGAAATAGTCATATTTGGAAGCCTTGGGAATAGGGATGAAAAATGGGGCCACATTTGGGAGGCCAGAAGGAGGAGAAAGAGTCTGTGAACTGACCAGAAAAATTGGCCAGAGAGGTGGGAGAGAGCTAATTTTTTCACAACAGATAAAAGCGGGGAGGAGGGAAGCCCCAAGAATCAAGGCAGCCAAGGGTGTCACGTGGCAGTAGGGAAGCCTACTCGCACGGACTTGAAGAGTAAATGATTAAGAAATGGAAGCAGAGAGTATAGCTGCCTTAGAAGTAGGGGACGAGAAGATGGTAACTTCCAGAGATAGCAAGGTCAGGGGAAGGTGATGGTGGATTTTTTTTAAACCTTTACCTTCTCTTAGAATTGATATTAAGTATATTACTATTTACTTATACACTGTGACATTAAGTATCGATTCTAAGACAGAAGAGCAGCAAGAGCTGGGCTATAAGGGTTAAGTGACTCACCCAGGGTCACCCAGCTAGAAAGTCAGAGATCTGATTTGAACCCAGTCCTGGCTCTCTATCCACTATGCTATCCTATCCACAATTGCTCCTGTTTGCTTTTTTCTTGAGGATTGGGAGACCTTGTTTCTAGGCATGGGGAAGGGAGAGGTTGAAGACATACTGAGTTGAAAATAATAATGGCTGACGTTTCAAGGTCCTGGACTACATGTGAATGGATACTAACAATTGCTCACATTTATAGGAGATTCCGACATAATATCTTAATTTATGTTATTTGTTGTTTCATTGTCTTTTAGTCATGTCTGACTCTTTGTGACTCCACTTGGGGTTTTCTTGGCTAAGATACTGGAGTGGTTTGCTGTTTCCTTCTCCATCTCTTTTGACAGATGAGGAAACAGAGGCAAACAGGGTCACGTGACTTGTCCAGGGTGATGCAACCTAATTTTTAATCTAGCGCTCTATCCACTGTACCACCTTAGCTGCCCTAACATATATTATGAATCTATATTAGAAAGCTCATTATGTAGCACTTTAAGGTTTACATCAGATTAAATACATTATCTCATTTGATTCTTACACCAACCCTTTGAAGGAGGGGCTATTATTCTCCCCATTTCCCAGATCATAGTCACAATTTGCCTAACACCATGGTTATATATATATATATATATATATATGTTATATATGTTATATATATGTATATCTGAGATGAAATTTGAATGCAGACCTCTGACTGGGTCAGGAACTAAAGGAAATAGTTTTAGCAACCACGTATCCTTAGAGAGGGTAGGGGGAGTAAGAAAGAAGGTGAAACAATCACGGTAACTCACAACGATGTATCCCTTTGACATTTAAGAGTGTTTCCCCCACAGTAACCCTACAAAGTGACTTACTTAGAGTCACAGAGCTCGTGTCTACAGCTGGATTTGAACTCAGGTCTTCTTGACTCTAGGTCCAGGGCTCCATCCACTGTGTCACTTACATGTCTATATATATATATATATATATATATATATATATATATATATATACACATATACATATATATATATATGTGTGTATATATATATATTATCTCATTTGATCCCTAGGCTATGTAGAGCAAAAATACAGGGGTCTGCTTCCACAAGGATGAGGAACATCCCCTCTTCTGAGACTCGGAGGAGAGAGATTATGGGTGGTGAACAAAAGAGGAGGAAGTAGAAATCACTTCCACCTGGAATGTGGAAGACAACTAAGATGGCAAGGAGACTGGTCATGTGAGGTTTAGTTGAAGGAATTGGGGGATTTGAAGTTTTCTTTGAAGAAGAGAAGATGGGGGGCAGCTAGGTGGCTCAGTGAATAGAACCAGGGAGGTCCTGGGTTCAAATTTGACTTTAGTCACTTTCTAGCTGTGCAACCCTGGGCAAGTCACTTAACCCCCATTGCCTAGCCCTTACCACTCTTCTGCTTTGGAACTGATACATAGTATTGATTCTAAGATGGAAGATAAGGGTTTATATGAAGAAAAAGCATCTCAAGGGATCTTTAAAGATGTTAACATGAAGGGGAAGCTGGGTAGCTCAGTGGATAGAGAGCCAGGTCTAGAGATGGGAGATCATGGGTTCAAATGTGGCTTCAGACACTTCCTAACTGTGTGACCCTGGGCAAGTCACTTAACCCCAGTTGCCTAGCCCTTACCACTCTTCTGCCTTGGAACCAATATGTAGTATTGATTCTAAGATGGAAGATAAGAGTTTATATAAAGAAAAAGCGTCTCAAGGGATCTTTAAAAATATTAACATGAAGGGGAAGCTAAGTAGCTCAGTGGATAGAGAATCAGGTCTGGAGATGTGAGATCCTGGGTTCAAATGTTGGTTTCAGACACTTCCTAACTGTGTGACCCTGGGCAAGTCACTTAACCCCAGTTGCCTAGCTCTTACTGCTCTTCTACCTTGGAACCAGTACTTAGTATCAGTTCTAAGGCAAAAGTAAGCATTTTGGAAAAAAGAAGAGAAGACTGGAGAACAAGATAGCTGTCTACTTGTGTCTGAAGAGCTGTCATGGGAGAAAGGAATTAACCTTGTTCTAGTTGGCCCCTGAGGACAGAATTAGAGGCATTGGAGAAAAGTTGCAGAGAAACAGATTTCGGTTCCAGGTACAGATAACTTCCCCATCGTGAGAGCTAACCCAAAGAGGAATGGGCTGCCTTACGGGCCTTCGTGAGTTCCCCTTCCCTGGGAGTCTTGAAGCAGAGCCCAGGACTCTGTTTGCCCAGGAAGCCTACTTGTGTGAATCGGATCAGCCGTCTCCAGAGTCCCTCCCAAGCCTGAGATTCTGCTACTCTGAGGAACAAAGCGACAGTGTGCTGTAGTAGGACGAGTCCTGGGTTTGAGTCCTGAGGCCTGGATTTGTCTCCCGAGTCTTTGAAATCTGAGTCTTGAAGAACTTGAAAGACGATTATGGAAAAGAGAAATGAGATTTATTCTGCTTGGCCTCGGGTGGCAGAGCTGGCAGGAAGAGGTGGAAGTCTCCGGAAGCTTTGTGCCTTATCAGCCCTGTGGCCTTGAGTAAGCCCCCTAATCTTGGTGAGACTCAGTTTCTTCAACTGTAAAATGAGCGGGAGGAGCTTGGAATAAATGATCTTTAAGGCCAGATCTAGGAGTCTAGGACTTCTTCTAGGTCATCCTCCCCCTGCAAAGTGGGGACTCTCCAAGCTTCACTGTGGGAGGAGTGCGCAGGAAAGTCCATCTCTTAGACCCTGGACCTTGCTGGCCACAGCAGCTTACACTCCCTCCCAGGGAGGCCTTGGGCCAAAAGGCCTCAGTAAACCATTAAACAGTTATGCAGAGAGGCTCAGAGGGACCTTAGAGGTCAACTAGGCCAGCCCCTTCATAAAAAAAAATCCTTATCTTCTGTCTTAGAATCTGTACTGAGTATCCATTCCAAGGCAGGAGAGCAGTAAGGGCTAGGCAATTGGGATTAAGTGACTTGCCAAGGGTCTCAAAGCTAGGAAGTGTCCAAGGCCAGATTTGAACCTAAGACCTTCTGTCTCTAGACCTGGCTATGCATCCACTGAGCCACCCAGCTGCCCCTCCAACCTCTTCATTTTACAAATGTGAGGAATAGTCTGAGGTGGGATTTGAACTCAGATCTTCCTGAGTACAAGTCCAGCACTCTTGCCATTGTTCCACATTGCTTCTCAGGAAAATGTGGAGCTCAGTAGGGCTTCCTGTTCTTTGCCAGGAGGTAACTAGGCAGTATGGTAGACAGGTGTGGAATGAGGAAGAACTGAGTTCAAATCCAGCCTCAGCTACTTACTAGCTCTATGGCCCTGGGCAAGTCACTTAACCTTTGTCTTCCTCAGTTTTCTCAACTGTAAAATGGGGATAGAACAGCACCTTCCTCCCAGGGTAAGGATCCAATGAGACAATATCCATAAAATTCTTGCCATAGTTCTTGGCACACAGTAGGCACTAAATAAATGTTTATTCCATGTGAGCAAGGCCTAGGGCTCTGGAAGATCCAGGTGGAGCATGGTAGGCATCTAAGGGGAAATTGGAAGGCTAGAGATGTCATGGCCAGATTTCAGGTCAAGCTTTAGGGGGTGAAATGGGAAATGATTTGACGGGGAGGGACTTGAGCTAGAAAGTGTTATTTTGTTAAGGATATTCTGTGGAGCCTTTCACTTTGGAGGAACGGGGGGACCTGCCTCCTAGGATCTCAGTTAGAAAGGAGTTCTCTAACTCTGAAGCAAAGGACCTAGGTTCACGCCTCACCTTCGACACCATATTACTCTGTGAACTTGAGCAAAGTCACTTAGCTTCCCTGGACCTCAGTGTCCTTATCTGTACAATAAGAGATTTGGACTAGGTAAGCTCTGGGATCTATTCCTTCTAGCTCCAGACCTTGCATCCTCTAATCTCAATTGGCATCTAATTTAATTTCTCTCAGAAACTCCCTCTCCAGCACCTCTGACGAGCCATGAGTCTGTTTGAATACTTCTAGTTACAGGGAACTCATTACCTATCTAGGACAGCACCCTCGATTATTCTTGCTTTTACTGAGCCTAAATCTGCTTCCTTGTAACTTCCACCAATTATTAATAGTTCTGCCCTCTGAGGCCAAGCAGAATGGCTGACCCCTCTTTCCTATAGAAGGCCTTCTTGACAGCCTTCTTTTCTCCAGGCCAAATATCTCCCGTCTCTTCAGCCCATCTGAGAGCCCCGCTTGCAGGCCTTTCACTAGCCTGGTCATCTCTCTTGGGACAAGCCCCAGCTTTTAGCATCCTCCTCAAATATGGTGCCCAGAATTCCAAGGGTGTCCCGATCCCACGTCCTCTCTGGGGACTCGAGAGATCTCTGTGGGGTTGGGGGAATTGGGATGTCTCTGGGGTTCAGCAGATCCCCGTGAAGTGGAGTCAGGAGACCTATAAGTGGAGTAGGGTCTCCAGAGAATCTAGGCAGGGGTGTCAGATCTCTCTCTGCAGCCAAGACCTCTTAGGAAGCTTCCAAGCAGCCCAGGCCTGCCTTGACCCCTCCAGAAGGGCCCTTTGGGTATCTTCCCTCTTCCTGCCTTTCTGATGGCCCCCCACCTCTCCAGTCCCTCCTGCAAAGGGTTAATGGCCTTCTCTACCTGCCGTTGCATTTTAAAGATGTGAAATTAAAGCACGTAATTTATTCTCCCCACACACGAAGGAGCAATTAGTTCTAAACAGGGCTTAATCAGTCACTGCGAGATTGATTTCTGGAGCCCGGATTTGCGGGCTGCTGGCACTGTGCCAGGCTGGGAGAGGGAGGTGGCGGGTGGGAGGCAGGAACCATTACATAATGTGCTGGATGGTATGTGGTGGGGGAGCGGGGAGAAGGCCCCTTAGGATCTCCCACTGCCAGGGTCTGGGGCAGGGATCCTAGAAGGCAGAGAGGGAAGGAGGAGAGGCTGGGGGTTTTCCTCCCCGAGGGCTCCTACCCACCTTGGTCAACTCCTCTACCCTCACCTCAGAGTAGAAAGAATCAGGTGTTTATGGCAGGGAACAGGCGGCATCCTTGGTTTTAGACCCATCTAACTAGAGTCCCCTTCTTAATTCTCTTATGGCCTCCCAGGCTCAGGCAACCCAGGCACCTCTGCAGCAAGCCTCGAGGCTCCTGGGAGAGCACAAGAGGCTTTGAGAGGAGAACTACTGATCTGCTGTCCCTTGACTCCTGGTCTTACCCCACTCCCTTATTCTGGTACCCACTCCTGCCCGGCCTCCTCCCAGGCTCTGCACCCCCTTCTCCCCCCAGGAAACATAGTGGGCAGGAGAGAGGTCACATCATCATCTCTCTGGTTCTGCCCTGCCCTATTTTCAGGAATTTCCCCAGGTTGTCAAGGGGAAAAGGCTACCTCCCAGCTCCCAAATGGAAAGCACCCGTCCTCCCAGCACCCAAGACATCGCTGGGAATTTAACAATGAGAGCTCAGCTTCTACGCCCTGAATGGACTCTGCCAGGGTCCTGGGCACTCCCACAGGGCCAGGGATCCTGTCCTCATCTTCCTCTCCAGTTCCCGTATCTCTTCCCTTCTCCTCCCCAACATATACACAATCCTTCCTGCCAACATAAGGTCTGGGACAATGTTCCCAATAAGTCTTCCAGGGCCAAGCTCTCTACCTCACTTCCCAGTTTCCACATTTGGATAGTGGTCAAGGAAGTGCCTTCAACTTGAATGCCTACCATGGTCTAGGCACTGCGCTTAGCACCCGGGACACAGAGAAAGGCAAACCCCAAATGACCTCTGAGCTCCCCTCTAGGTCTTAATCTGTTTATGTGTGGGGAGGGGGAATATAGGGTGGGGCTGGAGGCGGAGTGCTCCTTGGCATGCCATCTGGTGTGGCCACACACAGTGCCTGTCCCCAAGGCCCAGTCCAGAAGCCCTTTCCTTTAGGAAGATTTCCCTGGCTGGCTCTGGGATATTCCTCTGTTGTCTGGGGAGAAGCAGGCTCTATAAGGAGCAGGAACATCCTTGTAGCCCCTCTCTGCCCCTCCATCCTCCACCCTTGGGCAAGGGTGGGTGGGAGAATGGGACAGTCTTCTCTTTCCTAATCCCTCACTGACCAAAGTTCTTCTTTCTCCACTTCCCTTCTTTCCCCCTCTCTTGATCCCATTTTCATTTCTCTCCCTTTCTCTCCATTCAATTTCTTTCAATATTTCTCACCAACTCTCTTCCTCCCATATCTCCCTCATAACTCTCTCCTTCTTTCTCCTCGCCTCCCTTTCTTCACACTTTCTCCTCTCCTTTCTTCACCTCCCTGCCCATCTCTCCACTCCTTTCTGCATCTCTCCACTTCTCTGCCCATCTCTCCACTCCTAACCTGTCTTCATCTTTCCATCTCCCAACGCTGCTCTATATCTTCCTTCTTTTTCCTCATTCTCTCCTCACCTCTTTTGCCCATCTCATTTCCCCCCCGTCTCTGTCCTCATCTCTCCCTGCTTTCTTCTGCCTTCCCCCTGCAGAACTCCATTCGGCACAACCTGTCTCTGCACACTCGTTTTATCCGAGTGCAGAACGAGGGCACAGGCAAGAGTTCTTGGTGGATGCTGAACCCCGAAGGTGGCAAGACGGGCAAGACACCCCGGCGCCGTGCTGTATCTATGGACAATGCCAGTAAATTTCTGCGCATCAAGGGTAAGGCCAGCAAGAAGAAGCAGATTCAGGCGGTTGGGCCTGAGCGGGGGCCCCACAGTCCACCAGGGGTCCCCCCACCTGCTACCAAGTGGTCATCAAGCCCTGTCTCCCACGGCCCTGGCCCTGGCCCTGCTGGCAGTGATGACTTCGAAGCTTGGGCTGATTTCAGGGGCCGGCCCCCACCTCCACCCCCACCAGGGTTGGGCTCTCGAATCTCCCCACTGCTGGCGGGCGGGGGGCAGCCAGATGAGCTGGAAGATGAGGAGGCAGCCCCTTCCTCTCCACTCATGTACCCTAGCCCCTCCAGTGCCCTGTCACCAGCTCTAGGTGCCCGCTGCTCTGTAGAGCTGCCCCGGCTAACTGACCTGGCCGGGCCTCTCAGCCTCCATGAGCCGGGCCTGGCCGACAGCCTCCTGGATGATCTCCGGGATGGCTATGGCCTGAGCCCACCCCCCCCACCGCCACCTGGTTTACGGGGCCGTGTTCCCCCAGCCCATGGCTATGCCTTCAGTGCCAAGTGTGGGGGTGCAGCTGGTGGCAGCAGTGGCTTGGGGGGCTCCTACTGCGGGACGATCTACAGCCAGCCTGCCTTGGGTCCACTGCGCCGCCTGCCCATGCAGACGATCCAAGAAAACAAGCAGGCGGCCTTCGCACCCTTCCGGCCGGGTCCTCTGCAGGGCCTGCTGGCCTCCCCCGCCGGGCCGCCCCCTCTGCCCCCGGCCAGGCCCCACAGATCTGGCTCCCTCCTGGGCGGGGGCCCCGGGGAGCTGGGGCTCTCGGCAGCGGCGGTGTATCCAGCCCACGGCCACCCCCCGCCCAGCCACAGTGCCTTAGCTCACCCCATCAGCCTTATGACGCTGCCTGGCGACGCCTGCGGTCTTGGAGGACTGGCCCACCCCGGCCATCCGGCCCCCTACGGGAGCGGAGGTGGGCCGGCGGGCCCCGCAGGCCTGCTGGAGGCAGCGCTTCAGGGCCCTTACACAGCGGGCACCGGGGGTCACGTGCCGCTGGCCGGCCAGGACCGCTTCCCTGCTGACCTCGACCTCGACATGTTCAGCGGGAGCCTCGAGTGTGACGTCGAGTCCATCATTCTCAATGACTTCATGGACAGCGATGAGATGGACTTCAACTTTGACTCGGCTTTGCCCCCACCACCCAGTGGCTTGGCCGTGGCCGCCCTGCCCAGTGGGCCCCCGCCCCCCAACCAGAGCTGGGTGCCGGGCTGAAGGAGGCCCCAGGGGGAAGGGGGGCTCCGGGACTCCTGCCTGCTCCTGGGGACCGTTCGGGAGCCAGCCCCTCCCTCCTGGGCCCCACATCTCATCACCTGGACTGCCACGGCTCCTGGAGGGGCTGGCCTGGGCCGGGCTGGGCTTGGGAGACCCCGTCTTGCTGCTGCCATGGGGAGGAGAGGGGCCTAGCCCAGCTCCCCCAAGCTCCCCCGCACATCCCTGGCGGGTCCCCCGTCTCCCTCCTGCTGCACAGCTCCCCCTCTCCCTGGCCCGACGAGGGAGCACCGGGTCCAAGCCCTAGCCGCCCAGACTCCTGGGTCCTAGAGAGCCAGACCACAAGGGGCCTGCAGGGAGGAGGGAAGGCCCGAGGCCCCAGCCGCCCCCCTTGCCCGCCCCCAGGCCTCACCCCCAGCTGGGCCCGTTTCGTGCCGCTGTGCAGTACAGTGGGGTTGTCGTGTCCGCTCTGTGTGGTGATAAGCGTTGTGTTCCTCCTCGGGTCAGGAAAGGCTGGAGAGGCCTGGGGGCGGGGGGCAGCCGGGACGGAGCGAAGCCAGGAGGCTCCAAGGCTACCTGCCGGCGGCCCGGGCCCGGGGTTCCTCCCTACTCAGCGAGTCCCTTCCCAAGCAGCCCCCACTGCTGCCCCGGCCAGGCGCTCTGCCTGCTCGCACCCAGCTCTCCCTCGGCTCTTCCTGCCGGGCCCTCCCCGCCACCCCCCTTCCCTCCGCCCCCCCACACCAACCCTCCCCCCATATTTATAAGTGTCCAGTCCGGGTCTGGGGGGGAGGGTGGGCGCGGTCGTTTCCCGCGCAGATATCGTAGGCAGTGTACCGTGGCCGTGCCGTTAGCGTGTGTGTGCGTGTGCGTGTGTACCATGTAAAGGCCGTGTATAGTGCATTGTACAGCATATTTTCATGAATAAAATTGTTTTAAATATTCTCAGGGTGTTGGGCCTGCTGGTATGGGAACTCTGGGCTTCCGAGGAGGACCGGGCACCCGAGGGCACTGCCCGGCGTCCGCCCGCGGGCACCTCTGGGCCCTCTCGGACTGCAGCATCGAAGCGTCTCCCGCTTAGGAGCTCGTGTCTGCGTGCGTGCCTGCGCCTCTGTGGGTGGCCCTGTGTGTCTGGGTGCAGGATGGGGAACTGGTCAGGGTAAAGGCAAGCAATTCAGCTCCCGCTGCAAGAGGTTCCAGATGAGGAAGGCATTTCGCTCCGTGGGAGAACCCCCACCCCGTCTCCTTCCCCCCCCACACACACACACCATGGATGTCCCAGCAGCCCAGCCTGGGGCTCGCAGGGAGCTCTCAGCAAGCATCTGCAGAGGAGGGGGAGCAAAAAGAAGGGAGAAGCCCACTCTGCGCCCCCACCACATCCCCCCTTGGCCCCTCCATCCTTCAGGGCAGAAGTCTCTAAAGAAGCAAACCCCAGCGCCACCCCCACCCCCCCATGCACACACCAAGTACCTTCTCCCTGGAGCCTCAGCTGCATGATTTATTCATAAAAAAACCATTATTTATGCCGAAGAGAGAAGACAGGATGGGTTGGCTTTTTAAGTGCCTATAATGCATTCACTGGTCCTGCAGCCCAGACTCTTCCTCGAGAGGCAATTCACGCAGCGGAAAGAGCCCCAGACTCTGAGCCAAGACACCTGCTCCTGCCTCGCCACTAATTCACGGGGTGACCTTGGCCAAGTCATTTCCATCTTATGAGCCTCAGTCTCCTCCTCTGTAAAATAATAAAAACATATTGTAGAGGATTTAAAGCTTTCAAAGGGCTTTACATTTGATATTCTTTATAACATCCCCAGGAGGTAAGGGCTTTTATTATCCCCATTTTACAGAGGAAGAAACCAAGGCTAAAAATGGTTAAGTAATTTGCCCAGTGATACACTGTATTAGTAAGTGAACTGAGCTTTTCCTGACTCCAAGAACAATATTCTATCTGCTCTGGTACCTAGCTGCTCCCATGAAGGGGTTCAGCTAGACTAGGTCCCTTCTCATTCGGACATGTTCTAAAGGCTTGCTCAGCCCCACTAGTCCATATTTTCTGTTCTAAGGCCTGTCCCTGCCCCCAGCTCCGACATTCTCTGTTTTAAGGACCCTCCCAGCTCTGACATTATTGTATTCTAAGGATCCTCTCAGCTCTGGTACTCTCTGTTCTAAAGCTTCTCCCAGTTCTGACATTCTGGGTTCTAAGAGCACCCCCCCAGCTCTGACATTCTGGGTTCTAAAGGCCTTCCCAGTTCTGACATTCTGGGCTCTAAAGGCCTTCCCAGTTCTGACATTCTGGGTTCTAAGGACCCTCCCAGCTCTGACATTCTGGGTTCTAAAGGCCTTCCCAGTTCTGACATTCTGGGTTCTAAGGACCCTCCCAGTTCTGACATTCTGGGTTCTAAGGACCCTCCCAGCTCTGACATTCTGGGTTCTAAGGACCCTCCCAGCTCTGACATTCTGGGTTCTAAAGGCCTTCACAGCTCTGACATTCTGGGTTTGAAGAGCCCTCCCAGTTCTGATATTTTGTGGTTCTTCTCCAGCAAAAGTCAGTGAGAGCATTGGCTATAGTGTTTGTTGACTGCTGGGGGATGGCTGTGAGAGGGGGCCCAGAATAAGGCCCCTCTGTTGGGCCCCTTCTCCTATCTGCCGGTTCTGAAGCATCTCCTTCTAGCCGCTCTGTCAGGGTTGTCTTCAAAACCTATTCTTGTTCTAGTGATTGGAAGGCCATTGAACTGGAGCTCCCCCTAACCCTCTGAAAGGAATCCATGTTGAAGAAAGGATGAACCAAGAGATAACCATCTCCCACCTCATACCCGGGATTTGCTCAGGAGAAATGGGAGATCTCTGTTCAGTTCTGCCACCATTAACTAGAACCATGTTCCAAGTTCAGCCCCTCCCAATGCCAAAACCTGAACCCAGAACCCAGTTCAGCCTGTAGCCTAACCCAGTCCAGTGCCTCTATCACCCCAAGACGGAGAACCTCAGAAACATCATTTTCTCTCCTCCAGGGAAACCTCCCTTCCTCCTTGCTAGCAGAGCCCATTTCAGGAATAAGAAACTCAATGCTATTTCCAGATCCACCTCCCCAAGCACTGAGTTCTCCCCAACTAGAGCCTGGCCTCCCACATGCCAAGAAAGCTGGAGCTAGAACCCTCAGAGCATGCAAGGGAGGAGGTGTACACAGACCCTACTACTGCCTGAGGATGCCAAGAGATACCACTTGGTGAAATTTATCCCCCTCTCCCACCCCAGACACAGTCATACTTTAGGTACAACAGATATACCACCAAACATTGAACTTAGAACACTAAATGTCAAATCCAGAGGGGTCCTAGAACATAGACTGCCAGAGCAAGAAAGGACCTTAGAGCGTGAATATCAGAGCCAAAGAAAAAAAGGACTTAGAAAATAGAACTGCAAGAAAGAAAGACGTACAGACTGTCCAAGCTGAGAGTAATCTTAGAACATGGAATGTCAAAGCTGGGAGGACCCTAAGAACATAGAATGTGAGAACTGGGAGGGACCTTAGAACACAGAATGTTGCAACTGGAGAATGCCTTAGAACATAGAATGTCAGAGGGCTGGGAGGGGTCTCAGAATCCAGAATGTCAGAGCCTTAGAACACAAAATATCAGAACCCAGAGGGATCTTAGAACACAGAATGTCGGAGCTGAGAGGAGCCTTCAGACATAAAATGTCGGAACTGGGAGGAGTCTTAGACTAAAAGAATGATGATAAAAGATAAGATGGAATATCAGAGCCAAGAGGGATATCAGATCATCTTTCCCAACCCATGTCATAGTCTTCATTCCGCTCCCCTCTCTCTGTCTCTGGCCATCTCTGTCTGTCTGTCTGTCTGTCTGTCACACACACACACACACATACACACACACGCACACGCACACGCACACACACAGGCTACAGGCTCTCACACAGAGACCCACTTAGGAAGTCTCAGCCTCCTTACTAATTTCTCTTCCCACTCATCTCCTTTGGGGGTAAGAATCCTCTCTCATGTAAACAGGAGTTTGGAGCCAGAGGGAGGGGAGCCGGAGCCTTCTGCACAGGTGACCCGCTCCCCCCACCACACTTAGGCAGCCAGGCATCTCTGGCCCCAGCAGGCAAGGGGTTAAAGCCATTTGGTGGTAGAGCCAGAGCCATTAGGCCCAATAATTATGAAATTATCAAGGTGCTCAGGTGACTGCTAATCTCACACATACTGTTCAGCTCCCCGGCTAATGAGCTGAAGAACTCCCGGGCCTCATCCTTCTTGTTGAATGGTGCCCTGCAATTAATGAGCTTCCTGGAAGCCCAGCAGTGTGGGGGCCGGCGAGGGGGCCAGGGGAGCTAGCAGGCGGCTTGCTCCTTCCTTCCTCCCCACTGCTCCCCGGCCCCCAAAGCTACAGTCCCACCAGCTATTTTTCAAGGCTGGGCCTCCCTGTACAGGTTGGCACAGCCCATGGGCCTTTAGAGGACCGGAGATGCAGGTAGGGGGATGGGAAGGGGGAGGTTTGGAGGAAATCGGTAAGACACAGGAAATCGGGGCATTGGAACCTGAGATGAACTTGAAGGATAAGTGGCCAATTTCAGGGCTCATATGACTGTCGGGCTTTATAGAAGCAACCCGAGAGAACCCTAGAGAGCAAGGGACCCCATATGGAGGAAGGAGCATGGTGGTGATGGTGATAATGAATGGTGGTGATGCTGCAGTGCTGACAGTGATGATGGTGGTACCCACACCCTTGCAGGTGCCAGAAGAAGCCATCACTGGGGATTCCCGGGGTTCTTGGACTCTCCCAGAGGTCTGGAGCTGGAAAGAGTAATGCATCTTTTGATAAGGGCGATTCTTCAGGGACCCTCAAATCCTAGAGCTGGTGGAGCCCTAAAAAGGCAAGATTTCTTCTCCAGGGAGGGGATGGGAGCTGGAGCTGGGCATGTGGTCTAAAGCTCCTGTTTCCTGTTTCTGATTGAATGGAACAGGGAGAAACGATTTTCCTTCCTAAGACATCTCTTCAGGATTCCTAGTAGGAGTTAGGACCTTATCAGCCGGTCACTGGTCCTTCAGAAACAACATGAGGATGGTCTACAGGACTCTTGCCCCAGCATGGTGTGGGCAGCATGTGCCCTCCTTAGAAGGGGGATTCATGAGCGCTCTTGAGGTGTGATAGAACGCCTCCTCCAGCCATTCCCCAAGGATTCCCTCAGCAGCCCCAAGTATCCATCCAGGCTCTCCCAACATGGGGGTTGCTCCTTAGGGCCAACTGAGGCGGGACTGAAAACACAGAGGGAGAGGACGAGGAACCATTAACCCAACCTCAGCCGGCACCCTACTTTCCCTCATTTAATTAACCCGTCCTCGCCCACTGGCTCACCCTCAAGCACCAACATTCTGTGTTCTCTGGTTTGCACAAGATGGCGGCCAAGATCCCTTCCACCTCTCAAGTTCCCAATTCTCTGAAGCCACTCTCTGCCATTAACTTAGTCCTACTCATTAAGCCATATTCCTGGATTTAACTCAAGCTTAACCCTTGACTCATCAACTCATTCTCACCTGTAGTCCACGTCCAGAGAACGAGAGTCCCCCCCGGGCGCCGCGCATAGCCGAGGACTCACACAGATTCACGCACTGGTACATGTATGTGTGCTCACATGTAGACACAGATACACCCCCCCAGGGGGGCACTGAGGCAGGCGGGCTTCTTGCCTTCACTGGCTGAGTAAACAGTCATGGCACCCTCCCTGACATTCAGAGTGGCTCTGGCCCTCCCCTGGGAGCAGATTGCTGTCTCTGAGGGGGTCTGGAGGAGGAGAGACAAGAGAAGGATGGAATCGGTGAGGGGCCCGTTATGCTATTTAACCTTCCTGGGGGCTGGAGGCTGGGGGGGCTCCGTTCTGAGGCACGCACGAGAGAGGGGTTTCCCGGCTCCAGCTCCCATCCCCTCCCTGGAGAAGAAACCTTGCCATCTTGTTAGGGACTCATTAGAGCTGAGGAGGACGGACAGGAGGGGAAGTTGCCGAGCCTTTGATGCCACTCGAGTGCGAGGATGTCGGCTGTCTCCCCCCTCCTCCCTCCCCCTGCCTGCCTGCCTGCCAGCTCCGCCGCCAAGGAGCCCGGGAAGCCGCCTTTGCCAACTGGCGATAAATTTCATGAACATCATAAACGTAAGTGGTTTCTGGAGAGCAGGGCAGATTGCACATAAAAGTCCCCCTTCTGTCCCTGGAACGGGGGAGGCCTTTCTTGGCAATGGGAGCCCCACACGTCGGCTCCCAGGCTTCCAGGGCAGAGGGGCTGCCAATTGTATCTCCAGGGGCCACCTCCCCTTCACCCCTCCCAAACACACACACACACAGCCTTGGGGCCCTGACTCTGGGGGCCTCGGCCAAGGGTAAGGAAGCCTCCAGAAGGGCTGAGGCCCAGGCTGGGGGGAGAGGGAGCCATTCACCCCAGTCCCGCCCTTCGGAGCCCCAGGCACGCCAGGGAGCTTCTCTCTGGGAAGGGTGAGAGGAAGCGGATGGAGAAGTCTCCAGGGGCCTAGCCACCTTTACACACAGAACCTTACGGGACCCTGCCCAAAGGCTTTGCCAGGAAGACTGCAGAGCCCAGGGATGGAGGAAGGCAGGGAGCAGAGAGCAGAAAGAGGGCTGGGCAATTCTGCCTCTGCCCGGGCTAGCCGTATTCCTCCGGGCAGCTTCAGAAGGTTCTTATCACCAACGTCCCTGACATTCCTTTATCATTTTGATGTTTACAAAACATTTTCCATATGCCTTGTCTTGTGGACCCCCACCATGCCTTGTGTTGGGCCCCTTATGTGTGATTAGCCCCATTTTCCAGAGCAGGAAGTTGAGGCTCCTCATCACACAGCTAGGAAGTATCCAGGGATGAAGAGTGAATATAAATCATGATAGCAAACATTTTTGTAACCTTTTAAGGTTGGTAATGCTCTACCGGAGGGAATGGTATCTCATTTCATCCCCACAGCAACCCTGGGAGTTGGTGCTATTTGTTATGCCTATTTTACAGATGAAGAAAATGAGGCAGATAGAGTTTAAATGACTTGCCCATGCTCAAGCAGCCAGAAAGTATCTGAGGCTGGACTTGAATGCAACTCCCCCGACTCAAATCCAACCTTCTGTCCTCTGCACTCTGTTGGTTAAAGGATTTACAGCTGAAAAGCACCTTAGAGGTCTTCTCATCCAACCTCTTCATTTTATAGATGAGGAAACAGGTCCAGAGAGAGGAAAACCTTAGTCTCGTTATCTCTAAAATGGGGATAATGTGCCCTATATTTCCCACTCCCTGAGGTGTTGTGAAGAGCAAAGAAGATATTGTGTGTAAGTCACTTTATGACCCATAATGCCATGTAAATTCAGCCATGACTATAAAGGGAACAGGGAAATGGAGAATTGGGATTTCTCAGGCTGAGGCCTCAGGTCTCTGCTCCCATCAAAGTTCCTCCAGTCCAGATCAAAGCCCATGACTCCTGTCACCCCCTAGAGTCTACCAAGGCTCTCCTTCCCCTCTTCCTCCTGCCCCATTGCCAGGAAAACTTGGAAATGAAGGGAAGGTCACATTCCTGTTTATAGCCCAGACTGGCTTGTTGAGGGACCGTGCAGCTGCTAAGACCCTTTGAAGCAAGACCAGAGAAAGTGGGGGCCCCCATGGGCCAGCCCTGCTGAGCTTCCCATACTTCTAGGCTCCCAGCCCAGGTATGGAGGAATGTAACAAGCAAAAACTTACATTTTTGGCTTCGTATCCATTGTGTCTGGCATATAGTAGGTGTTTAATACATGCTGGTTGAGTGCTTGCTCAGGCAGCACATATACTAAAACAATACATGCTCGTTGAGACAGCTAGGTGGTTCAGTGGATAGAGATCCAGACCTGGAGATGGGAGGTCTTGGGTTCAAATTTGACCTCAGATACTTCCTGGCTGTGTGACCCTGGGCAAGTCAATTAACCCCCATTGCCTAGCCCTTACCACTCTTCTGCCTTGGAACCAATACAGAGTCTAAAACAGAAGGTAAGGATAAAAACAAAACTACTTGATACTTGATAATGTTCAAATCCTTTCTACAATCTCTACAATTTCTCCTCTCCCATTTCCACTCCATGGCTACAGCTGTCACTACTTCAGGCCCTCCTCATTTCTTGCCCTTACTGTTGCCGCCATCTTTTGCCTGGTCTCTCTGTTTCTTCCCCCTTCCTTTCTTAGGCAGGCAGCCAAAGACACCTCCTTAAGGCATGGGTCCAATCATGGCCCTCCCTCGCTAAAAAATGCTCAGTGGCTCAACTTATCCACAGAATAAGATTCAAATTCCTTAGCCTAACAACCAAGGCCCATTGTAATCCATCCCCTCTCTTTCCTTAGGCTTCTACTTTCCCATCAGTCACCTTTGAATATTAGTTTCTGGCTGGGCCAGTCGAACCATTGTTCCCTTCTTCTCAGAGGCCTCTGCTTACGCCATTCTCCCTGGCTAGAAAGCCCTCCCACTTTCCAACACCCATGCTGATCCAGTCTGTTTGGCGAAGCCCAGCTTAAGTCCATGGCCCACTCTGGGAAGCTCTTCCTCCTCTGAGTCTTTATGGTCTATTCCCTAAACACAAAGGACTCAGCATCTTTCTTAGGCAAGGCTCGCCTCTTCCATGAGACGATGAGCTCCCTGAGGTCGAGGCTTGAGGCCACTCTCCTCTGACTTCCCAGCACAAGAATCTCTGTCTTTCCAAGACCATGAGCCCTCTGAGAGCAAGAACTGGATAGGCTTCTCCGTCTCCCCACCAACAGGCCGCGATTCAACAATGACAAATCCTGATTAATTGTTCACAATAATAACTAATCAATTCTAAATAATTAATTTTCCATTAAACTCCTCTGGTGCCTCCTGGTCTCTGGGTTCTATGCCATTCAATAAACTAGACAATGACCCCCCAAAATAAACTAAATGCCTGCCCTCAAGAAGCCTACGTTCTCAGTGAGAGAGCTCTGATGGGTCTCGTCAGATGGGAAAGGCTTTAAGAATGGACTTGGCAAAAGACCTTCTGTGTCTCCTCCAAGGACCACCTGAGTTCAGCAAGCCTCATCACCAGGCGGACCACCAGGCAATGGCGTTTTTCATCCTGAGTGGCTTCCTAAGACTATGTATGCTGATAAAGCAGCTATAATCTACGGTGAGTAAAGAAACTACCCATGCTGGCAAAATCCAAGATTCTCTTTGTATTGGGACAGCCAAGTGGCTCAGGAGATGGAGCATGGGGCTTGGAATCAGGAGGATTCATCTTCATCATTTCAAATCTAGTCTCAGGCACTTCCTGGCTAGGTGACCCTGGGCAAGTCATTTAACCCTGATTGCCTCAGTTTCCTTATCTGTAAAGGGAACAGAAGGAAATAGCAAAACACTCCAGTATCTTTTCTGAGAAAACTCCAAATGGGGCAGCTGGGTGGCTTAGTGGATTGAGAGCCAGGCCTAGAGATGGGAGATCTTGGGTTCAAATCAGGCCTCAGACACTTCCTAGCTATGTGACCCTGGGCAAGTCACTTAGCCCCCATTGCCTAGCTCTTACCACTCTTCTGCCTTGGAGCCAATACACAGAATTGATTCTAAGATGGAAGGTAAGGGTTTAACAGAAAAGAAAAGGAAAGGAAAGGAAAGGAAAGGAAAGGAAAGGAAAGGAAAGGAAAGGGAAAAGAAAACCCCAAATGAGATCACAAAGTGCCAGAGAAACTGAAACAACTGAACAACAAATAATAATTAAGATTATTATTGTTAATGAATGATTAATCAATCAGACAGAAACAGAAAACACCAGAAAAGGTAAGATGAAGAGACACAGAGATGGAGAGAAAGGAGACTAAGCCTCTAAAGAAAAGACACAGAACTGATCTTTTAGAAAGTGAGCCCAGAACAATTGGCTTGGAGTCAGGAAACTTGGGTTCAAATCCCAGTTTTGTGGTTTACCTATCAGACTTGGAGCAAAACTCTTCCCAGTTTTCCCCATTGCTTCTAAAAAGCAATGGACTTAAGAGCCAGTCCCAAAGATGGGAAGTGCTGGGTTCAAATCTGACCTCAGACACTTCCTATCTGTGTGACCTTAAGCAAGTCACTTAACCCCAGATGCCTAGCCCTAACCACTCTTCTGCCTTAGAACTGATCCATAGTATCAAGTCTAACAAAAAAGTAAGGATTTTTTTTAATCAATAGACTAGATCCCACAGAGAGTCTAAGGACCCTTCGGATTTGAGATCCCATAATGTAAACATAATAATGACAATAAGCACGGTATTGCTTTAGTTAGACAAAAGGAAAGAACATGAGTTTGGGGAATCGGAAGTGCTGAGTTTGGATCTCAGAATCGTATTTATTATCTGGTTGATTTGGGGCAAATCACATACTGTCTCTGGACTGGTTTCCCCAAGGAGCTGGACTTTGCTCTTCCTTCTAACTCAAAATCCCATGATCGTGAGTTGTACATATTAATAGCTGCCCTTCTCCCACCCCAGAAAATTCCCATCAGCCCCTCCCCTTTTGATGGGGGAGATGATGGATACGTACGGAAGTATTGTCTCTTCCCTGAGCACGGATGAAGGAGTGGGGCAGAGTGGGGAGGGATGAGAGAGAAAGCAGAGTCAGAGGTGACTCCACGATTATGACAAGGAGGATGATGGACTCATCATCAGAGATGAGACAAGTTTGAAGGGGAGGATTATTTAATGATCTAATTTCTGCAAACTTTTATTGAGCTACGTGTAAATCAAGGCAGAGATGTCAAACATGGGCAGACTCCCTCGTTTGGCCAAAACCAGATTTAAATGAAATTGGGGGATAGCTAGGTGGCTCAGTGGATTGAGAGCCAGACCTGGAGACTGGAAGTCCTAGGTTCAAATCTGGCCCTGGCAAGTTACTTAACCTCTCTCAAACTCCATTTTCTCATCTGTGAATGATAACAATAATGTAGCCAATTTCACAGAGTTGCTGTTGTGAGGATCAAATGAGATAACTTGCACAAGGGGTTCTGCAAAACTTCCAACGTTATACAAATTCATGCTACAATTATTAGATTATTAGAAGAACGTGGCATTAGTCCAGGCAAGGGTTAAAGGAAGCTTGGCTATGTGATTGAAGAGAAGGGAACTGTGAAGACTTGGCAACTAGCTGGATACAGATGATTTGGACATTCCCAGGCCAAGGTTCCATGGGATATATAGGTGAGGATGTCAAACAGATGTGGTGTGTAGACAGAAGGGGAGGAAGAGACAAAGAAAGGGGTAGACACGGAGGCTGGAGAGCTGGGAGTGAACAAGACAACCAAGGGAAGGGGCAGCATCCAGAAGGAGGTCAGTGCATTCAGATGCCACAGAATGTCTGAAGTCCGAGAAGAGGCCATCAGATTCACTGATGATTATCACTGCCACTTAAATATCACTTTACAGTTTGCAAAGGACTTTACACCCATGAATTTATTTGACCCTCACGATTCTGTGAAGCTGGTAAGGCTAGGCACTGGCCTTGTGATTTCATCGATACAGATTGCTGGGTGGAGAAAGGGGAAAGGACCCACATCCTGGCAAGTGTCCAGTCTGAGAAAGAAGGGAACTCCCAGGGTAGGGGCTCTGGCTGGCACCGGGTAAAAGGCAGCAAAAACAGAGTGAGGACATAGAGATAAACAAGCAAACCCAAAGAGGAGAGTTAGAGGCAGAAAGTAAGATAGAGGCAATGAAGAAAAGAAGAGAGAAATGAAGAAAAAGAAAAGTACACTGTAGGGAGAAATTGAGATAATCAGAGACAGGCAGAAATTGTCTAAAATACAAAGAAAGGGACCAAAAGAGTGAGAGATAGAGAAGAGATGGAAAATGGTACAAGATACAGAGAGAAGATAAAAAGAGGAACAGAAATGGAGAGCACAAGGAGTGAACAGAGATAGACAAGAGACAGAGATAAAGAGAATAAAGGAAAAAAGGAGAGAAAGAGAAAGAGAGACAGAGAGAGAGGAGATGGAAAATAGTACAAGCTACAAAGAGAAGATAAAAAGAGGGACAGAAATGGGGAGCAAAAGGAGCGAAACAGAAATAGACGAGAGACAAAGAGAATAACAGAATAAAGTAAAAGGGGAGAGAGAGAGAGAGAGAGAGAGGAGATGGAGGAGGATGGATGGAGAGAGATGCTGCAAATGTCTGAATGAGCCAGATGATAAATGAAGGACCAGGGTGTTGAGTAGATTGAATTACAGGAGGTGAGCAGAGAGCCAGCAAATAATGAAGCTGAATAGGATCTGGGAAAAGATGAGGTGTGTACACTGGAGAGGGGGCTGATAAGAAAGACAGCTGCAGAGGAGAGGAAAGAGAAGAGGAAAAACTGGCTCCCCAGAGTTTGTGGCACCTCTGCAACTTGTCCGACCTTTCTTACCTCAGCCAACTTCTTTGGACTTGGCCTTAACCATGGAACTGAGCCTGAATCTGAACCTAGTTGAGATGTAGCCCCAGATTTCATAATAACTTACCTCACCAGACTCCCAACCTGGACTTCATCCCCAAATGCAACCTAATCTCTAGGCCTTCAGGCCAGAGCTGCCCCCAAACTTCCAGTCTCTCAGTGATAGGCTCAGCCGCCTCCTCCAAGAAGCCTCAGCACCCAAATGCCACCAAATGCCCACCAGTCCTGGGGCTTGACCGGAGTCTGAGCCTGAACTAGAAGCAGTGGCTGATGACATTCTAGATTAGACAGACAGAGTACTCTGTGTGTGGGGTGAGCGGGTAAGGGTGTCCCAGGGATACCTCCCAACACACCTTTCTTCTCTCTCTCTCTAGAACCAGTCACAGGGCTGGGGTATGAGGAGGAAGGGTCAGACACAAGCAAGTTGAGATGCCCTTTAATAAAAGTCTTTGAGAGGGAGCAGCTGGGTGGCTCAATAGGTTGAGAGCCAGGCCTAGAGACAGGAGATCTTGGGTTCAAATATGGCCTCAGGCACTTCCCAGCTGTGTGACCCTGGGCAAGTCACTTGACCTCCATTGCCTAGCCCTTCTGCCTTGGAGCCAATACACAGTATCAATTCCAAGATGGAAGGTCAGGGCTTAAAAAAGAAAGTCTTGGGGCAGAACTGGGTGACCACTTATTAGAGAGGTTGTAGAGGAGATTCTGGCTCATGTACAGGTTTCTATTGGATGACCTCTGAGATTCCAGAATTTTATCACTGAGGCTGGGGGAGGAGGTGCAGGGCTTGCCCAGCCGCAGGGCCGGGAAGCCTTGGCTCGATTGCCCACAGTGCTCAGGCAAGAGGGAGGCAGTGGGGGAGGGGCAGAGGGGTCTGGGTGGCCCTGACATTCTCCTAATTGTCTCCCTGTGTGATGAGCGGTTCCTCCTCTAGCCTGCGACAGATCAAATTAAATGTGAGCCTCACTCAGCAGCCCCTGCTCCCTGATTAGATTGGAAAATACCACATTTAAATATCTTAGCATTTGTGGGCATTAGGGACTCAGAGACACTGACTCCGAGACAGAGAGAGAGTTAAAGGGAAGCCGAGAGACACAGGCAGAAAGTCATCAATTCCTGCAGGCAGATAGAGAAGGGCAGAGGCAGAGATATCAGCTGCTCCTGGCAGCCTGGAGCACTCCGAGAAAGGGAGATCTGGAGAAACCGAGAGACAGGCAGAGACATGGAGATAGGACAGAGCCTGGGATAGGGGGGCACTCAGAGACAGAAAGAGATAGAGACAGAGACAGAGACAGAGAGAAAACGAGGGTGGGAGGAAGGGAGAGAGACAGAAAGACAAAGATGGAGAGAGGAAGAGAAGAGGGAATGGAGGGAGGCAGAGAGGGAGGGAGGGACAGAGAGGGGGGAAGGAAGAGAGAGAGAGGAGGAAGGGAGGAAGAAAGAGAGGAAGAGGGAGAGAAAGGGGGAGGGGAGGGAAATAGAGAAAGACAAAGAGAGGGGGAGAGGGAAGGAGACAGACAGACAGAGGGAGAGAAAGGGAGGGGAGGAAGACAGAGA